>NC_135218.1:3137500-3437500 GCF_052324685.1 Brachyhypopomus gauderio
TATGACAGTGTCATTGCTTTTCACTCTGAAACTTCCAACGCCTTTTCCATCTTGTATTGACAAAGGCTATTTCTGCACACAGTTAATAAGCAAAGCTTAAAACAATATCATAATTGATTTATCTGAAAGCATAACACATGATTTGCAGTCCATACAGTTCCTGCAAATCACTTTTGAAACTGTTTCCTTGCAACTGCTAATCAAAATGCTCGACTCCACAAGTGTTAATGGTAGTTCTCTACTGAAGGAAAGGTTTTCCTACTTAGATGGAACTATCTGTGAGTAAGTTGGGTGGGGCTTGAAGGCGTGATGGGGTGGGATGGGAGGGAATTGTCAGCATTAAAGAAGCATCTATCTCCTTTCCTAGATTTTAGGAGAAACCTGGAGAAATCTGGAACCTATAGGCCAAAATAAGAAATGTGAACAAATGAGAGGCACGTTACTGTCATGTTACCGTTACATGTTACTGTCATGTTACCGTTACACGTTACTGTCATGTTACCGTTACACGTTACTGTCATGTTACCGTTACACGTTACTGTCATGTTACCGTTACATGTTACTGTCATGTTACCGTTACATGTTACTGTCATACAGCATCTCCTTTTTGTCTCCAAATGTGTGCATAATTGTGTTGATCTCCATGTCAATGTCTTCACATCTTTTGTCTTAGTTCAAAAGACAGTTTCATATCTCATCATGAAAAAGATCAATATGATACAGGAAATGGATAATATGAACCTGTCTCCTCCTTCACTCCCACCTGCCTCTCAGAAACGCTGAAAGAGGAGGATGACATAAACGAGTGGAGGAAATCTGGTAAAGTGTTCTTCATGCTCGTCCATCTCATAGCAGTACGAGACGAGGTGGTGTCCTCAAAACACGGCCTGGCACAAAATAGCCTCAATTTTCACTTTCACCCAGAAACATTTTGATGGATACTGTCCCGCTCGCCCTAAAGTAATAGTTTCTGCTAAACTTACCGAGAGAAAATTAGATGGAGGGGTGTGGGTGGGAATATAGATGCTAGATGAAAGAGCAGAGAGAAGGCTGGGGGAGAAAAGAGAGTAATGGCCTCACCTGAAGGAGACAGAGAGAGAGATAAAGACAGGAGAAAGGGAGGGAGACGGAGGGAAACAGAGCGAAGCGACAGACAGAGGGAGGCAGATGTACATGGAGAGAAAGATTGTGCGAGAGAGGGAGATGGACAGAGAGAGGGAGAGAGAGAGAGAGAGAAGGAGGAGATGGAGAGAGTGAGGGAGAGGGAGAAAGACCAGAGCAGAGTGTACAGTATGTGGGGGGTGGGGGATGGGTGGCGTACAGTGCATCGAATACAGAGAGATGTTGTTGAAGCTCAGACAAAGGAGAGAGGGAGACTGGTGTCTGGAGAGCAGAGGGAGTCAAAACAACACAAAACACAGCAAGCCACTCTCACAGCTAACCATTAACTTCACAGATGCAGTTATTGCTATTATTAATTTGTTATAATTACTAATTCATTAATTGGTTATAAATATTGCAATACTAACCAAGGTAGCTAAGAGCCATCTGTACACTTTTAAAGCCATCAGTACAACGACAACAACAGCACAGCCACTGTAATATATAACTATAGGCAGCATCATAAAAGGCAGTAGAGGAGCAATAAGTTAATATCATAGATCAAGTGAGACACACCCAGTATAAATAACAGTGTTTTAGCTTAAGCTCACGATACTGCTACTCAAGATATCTTAGCACAGTGCAAGAATGACGGTCTTTCTTTAGTTCATAAGGAGTGGAGATATTGCCTTTCTCCCATTTGTTCTGGTGTGTTATGGTGAGGAGACATATTCAGGACAAGTGGCTTTTCTGAAGGCGACTGGCAACTGACTTTAACTTGGTTTAGCGCTTTCATTGTGACCACAACTAGAGAGAAGACTCTGTTCTAGCACCTCCCTCGCCCATAGCCTCCCACGCGTATGTGCACACTCAAACACACTGTACTCGACCAAAGTCAATAAAGCTGTATGCTATACACACAGAGGCATGCAGATATGGTGTGATTTAAATGAAAAAAATCACCAAGAGTATGAGAAAAAACAAACAGAAAACACTGGCCAGCAGTGAACAAAGGCAACACACACACATACACACACACACACACACACACACACACACACACACACACACACACACACACACACAAAACAAAGCTTTTTCACACGATCATCTTCACACACATTCAGGACAGTCACACGTTTGGAAATGGTGCTCATACCATTGTTTCTGTCAGTGCTAGCTGAAATACGGATGAAGAAAAAGGTCCTGAGTTTGTACAGGAAACTGAGTAAAATCATAATCTAAAAGAAGAATGAAAATAAATGGTGTTGTCATATATATCTCATATATAGGCCAAGCACTATAATATAATCTGCAGGATCCCCTGTCTCCAAAAAACATTTCCTCTGAAATGCTACATTCTGAATTAGACTGATCGTGTTTACATGTTCAGACTATAGGTTATGGAGGGGCGTGGAGTGGTGATCCTTAAAGCATCACATTAGGACTGAACTATAGGGTCCAGTTGTGTTGTGGTCACATTGATTTCAGGATTATGATCACTGTGATATATATCTGCTTGCAACGATTGCTTCAGAGATGTTGAATCAGATGTTGAATTTATCCTTTCTGCAGTGACACAACAAAAAGGCAACAAAAGAGGAATATTTACTGCATTTACATATTTACATTTTACAATGTTTAGAGCGTTCTCCCTAACCACTGATTACATAATTCTGATCATGTAGTTTATTCTTCAGTAACAGGAACTAGGAACAGCTTAGACACCCCATGAAATGGGAGACATTTCTGCAACCTGGATGATTTGTGAAACCAAAGCAGCTTCACAGAGTAACAGAAAATAACTATTACCATTATCACCATGGTGAACACCATTAAATACACTATTACCACTATTACCATGTTGAACACCCTTAAATACACTATTACCACTATTACCATGGTGAACACCATTAAATACACTATTACCACTATTACCATGGTGAACACCCTTAAATACACTATTACCACTATTACCATTGTGAACACAATTAAATACACTATTACCTCTATTACCATTGTGAACACCATTAAATACACTATTACCACTATTACCATGGTGAACACCCTTAAATACACTATTACCACTATTACCATTGTGAACACCATTAAATACACTATTACCTCTATTACCATGGTGAACACACTTAAATACACTATTACCACTATTACCATTGTGAACACCATTAAATACACTATTACCTCTATTACCATGGTGAACACCATTAAATACACTATTACCACTATTACCATGGTGAACACACTTAAATACACTATTGCCACTATTACCATGGTGAACACCATTAAATACACAATACACTATTACCACTATTACCATGGTGAACACACTTAAATACACTATTGCCACTATTACCATGGTGAACACCATTAAATACACAATACACTATTACCACTATTACATGGTGAACACACTTAAATACACTATTGCCACTATTACCATGGTGAACACCATTAAATACACAATACACTATTACCACTATTACCATGGTGAACACCATTAAATACACAATACACTATTACCACTATTACCATGGTGAACACCATTAAATACACAATACACTATTACCACTATTACCATGGTGAACACCCTTAAATACACAATACACTATTACCACTATTACCATGGTGAACACCCTTAAATACACAATACACTATTACCACTATTACCATGGTGAACACCCTTAAATACACATTCCTCAAGAAACTGAAGGGAAGTGTAAACAGCACAGCAGAGAGATTGGAGAGTTTGCTGTATAGCTTCACCCATGCTACATATATTAATAGAAAACAACTGCTGAGTGCTTGCATTCAAATCCAACAAACTGTTGGGGCTTATCTGCTCCTGTCTAAAATTACACTGTCAGAAGGAGGCGGAAGCCGTCCTGCTTCTCTAGAATCCAGCATTTCTCCAATTGGCTGATAGATCTGAGACCTCGCTGAAAGTATGCACAACTCCATGGGTTTTCACACTGAAGAACAGATTGTTTATTAGTTAAGATCTCAATTATTATTAATCCTTTAAGTTCAAGAGATGATTGCGATTATAGACAAATTAAAATGTCTTCACAGGAAGGTAATCAGACTAGACATCAATAAATCTATAAACACACCAAAAGGCTGAGAACCATGCATAGACTTGATACAGCTCATACAAGGTATACATAACTTGGCAAGCAAGTAAGCCTAGGTGAATTATTATGTAGAAATCTTTGCTAATATGCTAAGTAGCACATGCCAATCAATTAAAATGGATGTCACACAGTGACAGTCTTTCAAGGAATGTGTCAGTCCAGTATATTGCATCATGTTGAATAAGTCATTTATGACAGTGAAGCAACACCCTCAAGCAGTGATCAAAATAGCATTCTGCAGAATGTGCCTGAAACATTTTAAAAAATAATTTTTGCAAAACAAGCAGTTTCAGTGGTACAACTAATTAGCATAAAGCAATTAAATTGGACCATATACTAGGAACTAATACCACTTTCTAGAATGCTTGAAATGTAAGCATGCATGTCTTTGACACATCTATAAATGTTAATGTTCTAGCATTAATTTCACTGCCAGCTACCAGTCTATGAAAAAAGTGATTTATGGTTCACAGTGCTAAAGTAATGCTTGGACAATAAGATCTCAAGTTCTTGATTTAATCCCATCAAATTCTCCATGTACTTGGGAAGTCTTGGATTTGATTGTGATTACAAATTACACCAGAAGAACAAGATTATCAGGGACAGCAGACCCCAAGCTGAGTCTTAAAATAACCACACTCATGATCACACCTGACAAAACATCATCTACTTCACCTTTATTGCCAATGAGTTCATAAGCTTTATTCTACCACAGCAGGCCACCAGATGGTAGACTGGGCAGATGTGTTGAAACATTGAAGTCATGACTCGTATTCCACATGCCACCATCTTCACAGTTAATCACACAGTTCACCTCTTGTGATTTCAATGTGAATGAATATGCAATCTGCTCAACAGAACCGAAGTTGGAAAACTGTTCCCAACAAAATGGTTTATACAGATTAGGTTTAGACTAAAGCTTAAAATATTTAAGATTGTTTTGTATCACTTATCATCTGGGCTTTAGCATTTAGTGTAAAACTATTGAGTTGGCAACCTGATTTGATGACCATATCATAGCCATACATAACCTGAGTCACTCAGTGTAGAAAAGGGTGACAGACTAACATCAACACTTTAATTACGTTACAGGTTATGTGGTTAATGTTGTTTGTAGATATGATCCATCATAGGTTGCCATCTATGTTCTATGTGCCATTAAATAACAAAATTATACAACACATTAAATAACAACAGTAAAAACTGGTACTGTTACCTATCTAACTAAAACATAGAAATGCAGCAAAACCAGAAAGCAAATCATCAGCTGTTTGCTACCTGCTGAATCACTGGTTCACATGAACCTTTTATTACATGCACAGTGACCAATATGTCCCCTTTCATAAGACACTGACAATGACTATTCATTAAAAATGTGACACAGTAACTGCTTGGGTCTTGGTGTAAATCGCTATGTCCGAGGAATAACCCAGGTCATCTGTTCGCCTGTTTGTTGTAATAAGCATTTGTAACAAGTCAGGCCCCTGTTGCTAAAGAGAGGGGAATTACAATATATCATTACCATATATGGCCAGAATGTGTAAAGCAATGATTTGATTTTTAGTGATTTGGAGTCAACACATTGAACTTTTTAAACTGTTTAATATGTTCCAAAAACCATTTCTGAGCAATTTTTGCAGTTTGGAAGGGTACATTATTCTGCTAGAAGAGGCCACTGCCATTTGGGAATACTGTTGCCCTGAAGGATGTACTTGGTCTGCAACAATGTTTAGGTAGGTAGAACATGTCAAAGAAACATTCACATAAATGCCAGGACCCAAGGTTTTCCAGCAGAACATTGCCCAGAGCTCCACGCCGCCTCTGCCAGCTTGTCTTCTTCCCATAGTGCATCCTGGTGCCATCTCTTCCCCAGGGTGTCACTCACACCCCAGGCTGTCCATATGATGTAAAAGAAAATGTGATTCATCACACCAGACCACCTTCTTCCACTGCTTCATGGCCCAGCTCTCTTGCTCATGTGCCCACTATTGCCACTTTGAAGCGAGGTTAACATGAGCATTCAGACTGGTCTGTGTCTCTGCAGCCCCATGTAGAGCAAGCGGTGATGCTCTGACACCGGTGTGTTCTGACACCTTTTTTTACTGTAATCAGTATGAACGTCTTCAACAATTACAGTAGCTCTATTGTGGAAACAGACTAGACTAGCCTTAACTATTCATACTATCAGTCTTGGGCATCCTTGAGTCAGCCGAGAGTTTACCAGTCCTCTCTTAGCCCACTTATGGTAGGTATGAAACACTGCATACCAAGAACACCATGTAAGACATGACATTTTGGAAATTACTCTTTTATATATATATATATATATATATATATATATATATATATATATATATATATATATATATATATATATATATATATATATGTTTTTTTTCCCAAAGGCCTGGGAGTTTGAGATGCAGGATTTTCATTGGTCCTACGACTACACTCTTCTGGGCAAAGACTGGTATGGTCATTCCTGGGATCTGTTGTAGCTAATCTTCCAGTTTAGGGGTGACATATTCTTCTATTATCACTGGGACAACCTTGATGTTAACCTTGCACAGTATCTGGTATTTTTCCAAATGTTCATATTCCTTCCTTCAGATATGTCCTTTTCTTGCAACTGCCACATCTATTACTACTGCTATTTTCTGCATCTTATCAACTACCACAACATTGGGTTGGTTCACCACTACATGCTTATCTGTCTGGATCTAGAGGTCCCTCCGTTTCTTAGCCTTTTTGTTTTACACTATATTGGGATCCTATAGGCATGGGCATAGGCCTATCTATAAATACATCTATAAATGATGGGACTGTAACGTCCACCATGCACAACAAAAACTGATTGGACATTATTTGATTGGTGGACCATCTCAAAACAGCAGTGGAATGAATGCATTAATTGTACATTACCACTAACTGTGTATGGCAATAGGTGGACTGCACATATTCCACATATAGTAATATTTAATTATTTAATACTTCTAATAAAGTGTCAGATGAGAAATATATGTGATGGATAAAAACATACGTGATGGATCACGTTTCCAATGGGTAAACTGCCCCCCTCCCATCTCTACCCCACCAATGGTGGAAGTATTGTATGAGACGATTTCACCTCTGGAACTGGTCAGAAATAGGCCTGCAGTGGTACTAGTAGTAGGATAAGTTACAGCTTGTTAATATGGTTTTTGAGATACGATTTATTGCGTTATGATCCCTGGATCATATATAATCTGATCCCTGGAACAAGAGACATGATGATATTTGAGGGGCACATAAATTCTGTCCTACAATGTAATTTTAATTCTGAAGAGAGAGAACAAAAAACACCTTGTGCAAAAACACCTCACCTGACTAAAAAAGCAGCTTTTGCAATTATATGTAGGCATGCCAGATATCTTAAAAAAAGACGACAACACAATACATCTTTTTTAAAACACTAACATAGCCATGAACAACAAGGCCACGGACTTAACAGAGTGTTATTTGTTATTTTACCTAACAATGATGCCCGTGTTATATTGCTACATCATTACATATTCCAGCATCTATTGTGTGTTAAAGTGCATTGTTTATATAAGCATACGCTCAGGAGGACACTTTGGTCTTATGAATGAAACAACACTGTGGGTTGGCAAAAGGTGGAGGTTTGATGTAAGAATGGTATTCTCTCATAGCAAACACAAAACAAACAAAAAATAAAAGCTTTTGGCAACACAGGACATTTTCAATTGATTCTATTTGGCTACAAGACAAAACATCCGAGCTAAACAAACAACGGGTAATTGATTTAAAAATAGCCCTTTCTGCCATAGTAACAAAGGTTGTTTGTGAAAACAATTTGCACAAAACAATGCATGCGTACCTGAACACATAGAACAACAAACAAAAATATGTCGACTGAAAACCTGATGCTAGTATTTGGCTGTATGTATGGGCATTATTTTATAATGTACAATAACAAAAATCTAAACAAAAATATCTAATATCGCAGTGATACAACAAACAAACAAAGTGACAAACAAAACCCACTTGTAGTGAGTCCTAAGCTGCCTTTTGTCCACTAATATGCTACTGTAATAAGAGTACAGCTTGCAATGAACAGACACACATGGGACTCTTGTTGTCATCCCTGCCCCATCCACTCCAACTATGATGGTATGAAGACGTCTCTACCATCTTCATCAGTTCTGCTGGACACTATATTGGTAGCTTTGTTTGAAGTGAAAACATTACAGTCAGTCTCCACTGAAAGTGCTCGAAGAGCGTCGTTCGTTTTGTTTTATCAAGAGTAGACAATGTGTTAACATGGACACGCTGTAGCCTATTTCTGCATGTGGAGGGTCAAATAAAAAAATAATCTTTCTGTATTTAAAATACACAACGGTAAACGTTCATGACGTGGCCTCCCACAGGGCAAAGACAGCAAGAGTGGCGCAACTGTTCTCTATCATTCTCCCGCAAACACAGTCCATGTCATTTATGTAGCCTATAAAATCGTGTTGGATTATGGATGAAGGTTCATACGTTGAATGACATGAAACGGTTTAGTCAAGTTGCCTACAGACGCACTGCTGTGTTGATGGAGTTACCGTGTTGTCGTCGCTGTGTTTACTGCACAGTGCAGCTTTTGTCTGAGTCTTAAGGAGGTTTTACCTGAATGTCATCTTATCTACAGATGAGCAAAGCAAAATACATCAATGTGTACACAATACAAACACAGTGCGCACTCAAACGTGTTTATAAATATTTTGTGATTTTTTTTAAAACAAATATGACATTTAATTGGATAGTAGGCCCTTTTATTTTGGTTATTTTAAACTACCCCATATGATACACAAATGTGCACCTATATCAGCCAGCGTCCAGAACGAAGGCGAGGCTCGTCTGACGGATACGCCTCGTGTCTTCTCAAACGGTGCACGAACGGACTCTCCTGACCTACCTCAACAATGAAGGTCCTCTCTTCTCCGCAAACGGATACGACCCAGAATAAAATGTGAAAATAGCAGGTCTTCCAACAGAAACCCGGGAGTCCAGTCCTCTTCCCCTTCGCTCCCACCCCCGCCATGACTGTCCCCACAATCCCTCCAACCTCCGCTGATTTCCAGTCTTGTGTCCTGTGGTCCTTCCTCCGTCTAAACAATGCACCTACTTTTATGCCCCGTTTTTATCTGGTTATTTTTTCACCGCAGACCAACCGCTAAACTCGCAGATCCATGGCGCAGACTCGGGTTCTTAAAGTGGTACGAAGGGGACGGAACCGTGCGAGGCTCAGCCCAAACGCGCCGTGTCAACGGGAGTCAGCGCGCGCAGTCCCACACGCTCACCCTCCAGCGGCGCGCGCAGTCCCACGCGCTCACCCTCCAGCGGCGCGTGCAGGTAGATCCGCTATATACTTCATTATTAAGGTGGATAGCGGTGCACTTTAAGAGTAAACCTATCAGTCGTGAGTACAGTACGCGTCCTGCGCTAATGCAGACGGTAGTTCATTAATCTTGAACAGCAACATGACATACATGCGCGTGTGTACGTACGCGTAAACGTAAGGTTTATAAGTAATGAGGGAACTTTGGAAGACGCATAGGTCTATTGACCATATAGGAATATGTGCTACAGAACTTTACCAATGTACATCCCGAAAATCCCCAAATATATTGAAAAGATTAAAGATGACTCCTGTTTTGGGGTTCATATAAACATTACAAATATTAACACAACAAAAACAGCTATGCCTGTGGTAATTACAGACATCCTAATATTCTTTCATGGCAAAAGTTCATTTAAATTTCAGTGTGCATGTGTGGGAGCATAAAAGAGCAAATATGCTGTGAGTGAAATGTAAAATGTAAAATTCAGCTGAGAGCTTGTAATTTCTCTTTAGCGCTCATTTTCTCCTCTGGGAGCATCTTTAAAGCCATAATCACATTTTGCTTGCAATAATTTGTTTGTAAGTCTTTTGTAAGTTTGTAAGTTTGTTTACAGCGATCTTCAAAAGTATTTAGGTTGTTTATACTGAGCTTTTATTTTTTTTCTCTCCATTTCAGAACAAAGGCTCTGTGACTTTGGTGTACTGCAGTGTATCCCAGGGTGTCCAGCTACTGTTCTGATGCTCTCCCACCCTGCAGACTTCATGGTTGGACAACCTAATCGTAATCTAAGATCTCTGTAAATATCTGAATATTAGAACCAGATGTGTTACATAAAACTAAACTCTGCCGTCATGTAGGCTATATGGGCAAACACAACAGGTGTTTGTTTTATTGCTTAACGTGGTTTAATACTATTTTAAACTATACTTTATAATTATATTCTGAAATCCATCATTGTAGAAATATAAACTACATTTGGGATGGACTGGCTGGATTCTACCACAGTCATAGTGACTTCCTGTTTATTTTAAATCTCTAAATTCAGTCTCGTCTGCAGACTGTGTAGTTACCTGTCTGGTCAAACCTCCCTCCTTTTGACTGTATTTTGCTCCATGGTTGTCCAGAGAAGTGTTATTTCAAATGTCCCTGTACTCTGCACTGTACAGTGAGTTGTGGCCCAAATGTCCAAACTCAGACCACCACAATGAAACAGCTGTCGTCACTGCCACCTCATTTTGTGCCTTCAGTGGTATCCAGACATGAGAACTTACCCTGCTATTGTGTTATCTTGGATAGTAAAAACATCGATAACATAAACGTCATGCAGGGCTTTTATCATTTTGCACTACAATAAAGATACATATAGTGCCTTTATGCAGCTATAAAAGCCATTATGTGATGCTATGCAGTGTCCATCTATATTACAAACATACACTATAGAGTAAAATCTGAAGTCAGTTTCTTTTTAGAAAGCAATTAAAATGCCATGATCTGCTTACAACATGGAAAGACATAAAACACAAATGTTCTAAGAGCATTTTCATCTGTTATGTACTGTGATTCATAGGTCACATAAAGGAACAGAATAGAAAACACAGAGCACTTAGATCAGACCAATACTGTTAACTGTTAATAACTGTTAAAATTAGGAACATTTCAAAATTACATTTCCTTTGCATTAATTTGCTTAATTCATTATACCTAGTTACAGTAAAAGCCATTTCATTGTTATTTTATTTTCAGCAAATGCTGGTGAAGTGATTGCAAGGTTGATTTGACAGAACCTGCCAGACTACCACACAAGTCTCCACAGCAACATTGACGCTCTTTTCCTGGTAACACCATTATTTCAGATTTGCGGAGTTTATTTTGAGGGTAAGTGGGATCTAGAGCCTGTGTGGACTTTAAAAGGTTCCAGTTAGTCACAGCATAACCTACTGATGGAAAACTGTTCAAAGTAAAACATATTCAGATATGCAAAATTGTGCTGCAGTTTATGATTCAGGGGAAGAACGCAAATGGATGTTTATGTAGTGTCTACCAGTGTCATTAAAACATTACTGAAATGGGTGTAGGAGCTAGTGTTTATGATAATCACATGCCCCAAGCAAATTGTAAGTGCTTTTTTTCCACACTCAATTTTATATGAAAATTGCATAGCTGCAGTCTGACACTTCTTCTAAACAGACATGACTTAACATCATTGTATTCATTCCATACATTTATTATTACAAAATAAATTAATTATGGATTGGGTAGCGTGTAGCTAATCCGATTTTCAGAGCATGTCTCAAATTATGCATGTCTATTGTAGCATACACCATTGCTTTCTGGCAGGCCTGAATTTTCAGGACAGCCTTTTGGGATGACCTGACTCAAAAAAAAATATTTCAGAAATATGGAAAGAAGCACAGAAAACAAAGCACAGAAATATGGAAGTAAGCACAGAAAACAAAGCACAGAAATACATACGAAAGCCAACTTTGTATATGATAAATCATATTCAAATATTATAAGCTCAGTCTGAATTGTGTTGCAAGACCACAAGAACAGCAGCATCCGTGCTACCAGCCTGATCGGCGAGGTCACAGCATGTCTGCTTGCTGAGGTCTTGTGGAGGGGTATAAGCAGGAAAGACAGGCTCTGTTGGACGTGCAGCCCAGCGTAGAGGAGCCATATCTGGGTCACAATGCACAGAGCCATAGCCTCCCCTGGAAGCGCTCTGCTCCATGCTGGGAAAACAGTGGGGCGCAAGCCAGCATTTCCAAGAGCAGCAGTGTGGGGAGGGCCTCTTCTCAGACTCCCTCCATCTGGAGCTGTGGTGTAGCACACGCACGTGGCCGCATGCACACACATACACACGCATAGCCAGTTATATGAAGACACAATTGATTGAGTTTGAAGTAAGCATATTTGTGTCAGTTCCTTTAAACATACTGGAGGAGAAACTTGCCTCACTCCTGGTAGGTAGCTGCTGTAGTCTCACTCCTGGTAGGTAGCTGCTGTAGTCTCACTCCTGGTAGGTAGCTGCTGTAATCTCACTCCTGGTAGGTAGCTGCTGTAATCTCACTCCTGGTAGGTAGCTGCTGTAGTCTCACTCCTGGTAGGTAGCTGCTGTAGTCTCACTCCTGGTAGGTAGCTGCTGTAATCTCACTCCTGGTAGGTAGCTGCAGTAGTCTCACTCCTGGTAGGTAGCTGCTGTAGTCTCACTCCTGGTAGGTAGCTGCTGTAATCTCACTCCTGGTTGGTAGCTGCTGTAATCTCACTCCTGGTAGGTAGCTGCAGTAGTCTCACTCCTGGTAGGTAGCTGCTGTAGTCTCACTCCTGGTTGGTAGCTGCTGTAATCTCACTCCTGGTAGGTAGCTGCAGTAGTCTCACTCCTGGTAGGTAGCTGCTGTAGTCTCACTCCTGGTAGGTAGCTGCTGTAGTCTCACTCCTGGTAGGTAGCTGCTGTAATTTCACTCCTGGTAGGTAGCTGCTGTAGTCTCACTCCTGGTAGGTAGCTGCTGTAATCTCACTCCTGGTAGGTAGCTGCAGTAGTCTCACTCCTGGTAGGTAGCTGCTGTAGTCTCACTCCTGGTAGGTAGCTGCTGTAATTTCACTCCTGGTAGGTAGCTGCTGTAGTCTCTTTCCGTGAGGTCTTCTCCATTTGCTTTTGGAATTCCAAGGTACTTGTATACCATGTGGTAGTACAATCCCCTCAGTTCTAGCTACATTATCTCTTATTGTAACCATCCTATACACACTTAGCCAGTTCAATTGACATTCAGATATTGTTGCTGTATACCCTGGTGAGATGAATTAATGAGTTGATGTCTCTTTCAATTCTGGCATACAACTTGACATCATCTACGTAGAGGAGGTGACTGAGGAGGTTGTGATGGTTGCTATACATGCTATAGCCTCTCTTGGTGAGGACTTCATTGAGGGAGTTCAGGCCTATGGACAAGGCATCTCCTTGGTAAATCCTGCACATGATGGTGACTGCTGCTATTGACCTGAAGTTGTCCTGCAGTCATCTTCCACAGCTCCACTGACTTCTCGATGAAGGCTCTTAGAGTCCTGTTGATGATATACAGCCTCAAACATACCAGCACGCATGTGTAGGGCATAGAATCACAGGGTTTATTGTACTCAATCAATGCCTGTCTGGTCTTACAATCTGAAGTGACTGTTTGATCTAGGAGCAGCTTGGCTCCTCTGGTGTTCTTGCCAATGCCTTTCTCGGCCCTGCACAAGTACTAAGCCACGTGCCTTCTCAGCTGCAATGATGCCTGACAGGAGCTTCCATGTTGGGCAGAGGCAGGTTGTTGGATGGAAGTTGAAAGGAACTGCACCTTTCTGTGGGTTCTTCAGGATCAGGACTCTCCAGCCTCTGGTTAACCTTTCAAGGTGGGTTCCATCAGTTAGCAGCTGGTCAATTTGTGCTGTCTGATGTTCAAGGAGTGTAGCTGGCCATTACGTGTTCCACAAGTAGTCATGTCATGGCCTGGAGCTCTTCATATTTTAGACAGTTTCTACTGCTTGGTCTACTCTCAGATTCAATAACTATCTACAGATTTGGTGGGTCTGTTCTCAGGCTGCCTGTACACTTTGGATGAGTGTGAGAGACCATCCTAGCATCTATCTCCCTTGTGTACCTTCAGGCAGGCTTCCGGACCCGAATCTCAGGTTCATCTTTGTCTCCAAGGCCTTGGGTTTGTTGAACATTCTCCATGGCCTTTCTGCAGTTCTGACAGCCAACAGTTCGGTGATGCTATACTTTGGCCTCCTTCTCCACAGTGGAAGTGGAGTCAAGTATCAGTGTTGCTGTGGAAAGTATCAGCTGGTTTGTCTCAGTGATGGTCACAGTAGTGAATGTCCATAGTGAATTGACACTTGCTCTTGGTTGTATGCGCAGCTTAGCCAGGATGTTCAGGATGGTGTTGAGCTTGGTGCATGGGTTCACAATTGTGATGATGATGATACAGTATGTAGACCCGTTGTCCTGGTTCCCCTTTGCCATAGCATTGGTGTTGTATCTTGTTAATCTCTATTTGTGACAGCAATTGTCATTTGCAGATGTTGGAATGCTAAGCTACTCGTTGTTTCAATGTTAATCTAGATGTCAAGTCATCCATAGTTCCCATACCCACCCTGCACTGGACTAGCTGGTGTAGTAGCTGTCCAACAGTCCTATATTCTCCACTCTCCTCAGGTAAAGTCAGTGAATTGCAGTGAAGTGCAGGTGAAACATCCTGTTTCTGACACAGTTTGATGTTTCAATCTTCATCAGCCATGATACACACACACACACACACACACACACACACACACGCGCACACACACACACACACACACACACACACACACACACACACACACACACACACACACACACACACACACACACACACACATATTGGTTTCTCCTTCTACAAATGCACATTGCTTGATGATGGATTTTTGTCCAAAATGTCCTGTTTCCCTAGAAACTCATGTGCTTGGGTACAATTTCCCCAAATTATATGTACAGTGGGTTGCAAAAGTATTCATACCCCTTGAACTTTTCCATATTTTGTCACATTACAACCACAAACATAAATATATTTCACTGGAATTTAATGTGAAAGACCAACACAAAGTGGTATACAATTGTGAAGTGGAAGGAAAATTATACATGAATCAACATTTTTTTTACAAATAAAAAACTGAAAAGTGCGATGTGCAAAAGTATTCAGCCCCCCCTGAGTCAATACTTTGTGGAGCCACCTTTTGCTGCAATTACAGCTGCAAGTCTTTTAGGGTATGTCTCCACCAGCTTTGCACATCTAGTGACTGAAATTCTTGCCCATTCCTCCTTGCAAAACAGCTCAAGCTCAGTCAGATTGGATGGAGAGCGTTTGATAGATAGAGATAGATAGATAGATACTTTATTGATCCCAGAGGGAAATTCCTGAATTCCAGTAACAGATAGTCACATAGGGTTATAAAGGGAAGAAAAGATAAAAAAATATACAGTAGGTAAACAGTTTAAAAATCCTAAAGTTGAAAAATGAAATAATATAAGATAATATAATAAAATAGACTTCTCATGGCAAAAGTTACAGCAGCAAAATTAGCATTGGAATAATGTACAGGTAGTGCAAGTAGTGCAGTAATACAGTAGTAAAGTGAAAAAGTACAGGTAAGAAAAAAAAAATAATAATAATAATAATAGTAATAATAATAATAATAAAAATAAAAAAATAAAAAACTGAAAATGCTGGAAAAAAGAGGTATGGTACCAGGAGGGTGTTACGTATGATAAGGGGCTATGTCCATTAGAGTGACCGGGTTGGAGGTGTCACAACGTTTGTAGTCTGCTATGCTGAGAGGAGTTGAACAGTCTAATGGCCTGGGGGACAAAAGACTTCCTGAGTCTTTCGGTGGAGCAGGACTGGGACAGCAGTCTGCCACTGAATGAGCTCCTCTGCTGGGTGATTGTACTGTGCAGAGGGTGGTGAACATTGTCCATGATGTTTAGCAGTTTGTTGAGGGCTCTCCTCTCTGCCAGTGGTGTTAGGGGCTCCAGCTGTAAACCCAGCACAGAACCAGCTTTCCTCACCAGCCTGTCAATACGTCCAGCGTCCCTCTTGCTGATGCTGCCTCCCCAACACACTACAGCATAAAAGAGGACGCTGGCTACCACAGACTGGTAGAACATCAGCAGGAGCTTCTGGCAGATCCTGAAGGACGCAAGCCTCCTAAGAAAGTAAAGTCTGCTCTGGGCTTTCTTGTAGAGGTGGTCGGTGTTCACTGACCAGTCCAGCCTTTCATCCAGGTGCACACCAAGGAACTTGTAAGACGTAACTCTCTCCACATCGACCCCATCGATGGAGACTGGCTGCTGGGATGGCCTGGACCTTCTAAAGTCCATGCACATCTCCTTGGTTTTGGTGATGGCAGATGGTTTGCTTTGCACCAAACCACGAAGTCCTCAATCAGGCTCCTGTACTCCATCTCCTGTCCATTACTTACACACCCCACAATTGCAGTGTCATCAGAGAACTTCTGCATGTGGCACGACTCCGAGTCGTATTTGAAGTCTGATGTGTACAGGGTAAACAGGACTGGAGAGAGGACGGTCCCCTGTGGTGCTCCTGTGTTGCTGATCACTGAGTCAGAGGAGCAGTCCCTGATCCTGACATGTTGTGGACTCCCAGTCAGGTAGTCAGTGATCCAGGTGACCAGGTGCATGTCCACCTCCATCTTCACCAGCTTGTCTCTCAGCAGTAGGGGCTGGATGGTGTTAAAGGCGCTGGAGAAGTCGAAGAACATGACCCTCACAGCACCGCTCCCCTTGTCCATGTGAGAGTGAGCTCTGTGCAGGAGATGGAGGATGGCGTCTTCCACCCCCACCTTCTCCCTGTAAGCAAACTGCAGTGGGTCCTCAGCATGGTGGACCTGAGGTCTGAGGTGACTCAGCAGTTTTGTGAACAGCAGTTTTGGGATCTTGCCACAAATTCTCAATTGGGTTTAGGTCTGGACTTTGACTGGGCCATTCTAACACATGAATATTCTTTTTTTTAAACCACTCCATTGTAGCTCTGGCTTTATGTTTAGGGTCGTTGTCCTGCTGGAAGGTGAACCTCCGCCCCAGTCTCAAATCTTTTGCTGACTCCAACAGGTTTTCTTCCAAGATTGCCCTGTATTTGGCTCCATCCATCTTCCCATCAACTTTGACCAACTTCCCGGTCCCTGCTGAAGAGAAGCACCCCCAGAGCATGATGCTGCCACCACCATATTTGACAGTGGGGATGGTGTTTTCAGAGTGATGTGCAGTGTTATTTCTCCGCCACACATAGCGTTTTGCATTGTGGCCAAAAAGTTCAATTTTGGTCTCGTCTGACCAAAGCACCTTCTTCCACATGTTTGCTGTGTCCTCAACATGGCTTCTGGCAAACTGCAAACGGGACTTCTTATGGTTTTCTTTTAACAATGGCTTTCTCCTTGCCACTCTTCCATAAAGACCACATTTGTGTAGTGCACAACTAATTGTTGTCCTGTGGACAGTTTCCCCCACCTGAGCTGTGGCTCTCTGCATTTCATCCAGAGTCACCATGGGCCTCTTGGCTGCCTCTCTGATCAGTGATCTCCTTGTTCGGCCTGTAAGTTTAGGTGGACGGCCTTGTCTTGGCAGGTTTACTGTGGTGCCATACTCTTTCCATTTCCGGATGATGGATTGAACAGTGCTCCGTGAGATGTTCAAAGCTTGGGAAATCTTTTTATAACCTAAGCCTGCTTTAAACTTCACCAAAACCATATTCCTAACCTGTCTGGTGTGTTCTTTGGACTTCATGATGCTGTTTGCTCCCCAATATTCTCTTAACCAACATCTGAGGCCGTCACGGAGCAGCTGTATTTGTACTGAGATTAGATTACACACAGGTGGACCCTTTTGAGTCATTAGCAGTCATCGGGCAACTTCTGAATGCAATTGGTTGCACTCAGGGAAAATGGGGCTGAATACTTTTGCACGTCGCACTTATTAGTTTTTTATTTGTAAAAAATGTTTTGATTCATGTATAATTTTCCTTCCACTTCACAATTGTATACCACTTTGTGTTGGTCTTTCACATTAAATTCCAGTGAAATATATTTATGTTTGTGGTTGTAATGTGACAAAATATGGAAAAGTTCAAGGGGTATGAATACTTTTGCAACCCACTGTATACACTATATTGCTCACCCATCCAACAAATCCAGTCGTGAAATGTCTTTAATGTCTCCTAGATATTCCACAATGAGCTGTTTCATAAGAAAATTGAAGTGGTTGGGAATGACATCAACTCAGCCATGAAGTGATAGGAAGTGGTAGGCCACGTAAACTGACAAAGCGGATGCTGAAGTGCATAGTGCAAAGTGACGAATTGCGCTTCTCCATCAGGCAATCTGATGGACAATTCTGAGTTTGGCAGTTGCCAGGAGAACAGTATTTCTGCAAGTATAAAGTTTGGTGGAGGGGGGATTATGGTGTGGGGTTGTTTTTCAGGAGCTGGGCTTGACCCCTTAGTTCCAGTGAAAGGAACTCATTCAGCATACTCATGCTTCAGCATACCAAGACATTTTGTACAATTTCATGCTCCCAACATTGTGGGAACAGCTTGGAGCTGGTCCCCTCCTCTTCCAACATGACTATGCACAAGTGCACAATGCAAGGTCCATAAATACATGGATGGTATAGTCTGTTGTGGATGAACTTGACTGGCTTGCACAGTCTTGACCTCAACCTGATAGAACACCTTTGGGATGAATTAGAGCGGAGACAGAGAGTCAGGCCTTCTCATCCAACATCAGTATGTGACCTCACAAATGCACTTCTGGAAGAATGGTTAAAACCAACGTCATATTGAACCCTATAGATTAGGAATGGGATATCACTTAAGCTCATATGTGAGTCAAGGTGATATCACACACACACACACACACACACACACACACACACACACACACACACACACACACACACACACACACACACACACACACACACATTGTTAAGAAAGGTCAAACAACTCTGACGCTAGCTAGCCTATCATAACCAGGAAAAGGATTTGTCCACCACGTTCAGGTTACCAACTAGCAGTTGCTAGTTTTAGTGGTAGACAATTTTCTATCATGCTGAAAGTCTTTCAGCATTAGTTTCGTTGGCGATAGAAAAGGACGTGCTGATGCTAGCTCCTACCTGAGGCTCACCATCTGCAACGAAGGGACTTTGACTACTTGGCCGGGGAACAAGAACTTTAACTATATCTGTAGAACCACCTTTTGTCCACAAATACAGACTTGTGCAAACAGGCTGCCCAATGGAGGATGGGTTCCCTTTTGAGTTTTGGTCCTCCCGAGGTTTCTTCCTAATCCCCACCACCATAGGGAGTTTTTCCTCACCACTGTCACCTTTGGCTTGCTCATTAGGGATCTGGACCCATACGATTTTAAAGCTGCTTTGTGACAACATGTGTTGTGAAAAGCATGATATAAATAAATTTGACTTGACTTGACTTGACTTCTTGATGGAACTGAAGAGAATAGATCTGTATTTGAACTGTTTTTGAGGAAAGAGAGGAGGAGATTTTTGGTGAGTAAAATGTTGCCATTTTCCTAAATGATATTGCAAGTTTATGGGGTCATTATTGATGTTTTTTATGTGTGTCGCTGCTATAGCTGCAGAAAAAGACTTGTTCATCCCTGGTTTATTTATTCAATAAACGCATCAATAAACGTATCAATAAATGCAGGCTACAGGGGTTATCTGTCTGTGATGCAATGGCTCTTTATGCTATATTTCTGCATATTAAGATGGTTATTATAACCATAAATTAGTTTCTGAGGGGTAGATTGATTCAGACGGAGCAATGCTGAATGCCTAGGTGTGAAATGCACAGTCCGATACTGGTGTTTATGGAGGGTCCTGTGCAGTATCTTAGCTTTCCTCAGGACTGCACTTTTCTGGGCAGAGATAGCAGGTGTTGATCTGTCCAGATCTGTTGGAGCTACACCCTCACTTTGGGGGTCAAAGTCAAATGTATTTATATAACGCTTTTTACAACACATGTCTTCACAAAGCAGCTTAATCGTATGGGTCCAGTTCCCTAATGAGCAAGACGGGGCGACAGTGGCAATGGAAAAACTGCCTAGTCAGGGTTTAGGAAGAAACTTGGGAGGACCAAGACTCAAAATGAAACCCACCCTCCATTAAGCAGCCCACAAGTAAAAGTCCATATTCATAGTTCTAATATAGTTTTATAGTTCCAGTTATAGTTCTAATTCCAGGTCGAGCAGTCACAGTCCCTCCAATGTAGATGTTGAGCCTCAGGGAGGAGTCAGCCTGTCCACTGGCAGTAATGGCACATCCATCAACAACATTGGTACATCCACTGGCAACCAGTTGAAGCAAGTAACCAGGATAAAAAATACAGGTTAAGTATGTGAACATCATTTTAAACAACCATATACACTGGCTACTTTATTAGGTACACCTTGCTAGTACTGGGTTTGTCTTCAGAAGTGCCTTAATCCTTTGTGGCAGATTCAACAAGGTACCAGAAACCCCTCACAGAGTCTGGTCCATATTGATATGGTAGCATCACACAGTTGCTGCAGATTTGTCAGCTGCACATCCATGATGTGAATCTCCCGTTCCACCACATCCCAAAGGTGCTCTATTGGACTGAGATCTGGTGACTGTGGAGGCCATTTGAGTACAATGAACTCATTGTTGTGTTCAAGAAACCAGTCTGAAATGATTCGCACTTTATGACATGCTGTGTTATCCTGCTGGAAGTAGCCATCAGAAGATGGGTACACTGTGGTCATAAAGGGATGGACATGGTCAGCAACAATACTCACAAGTAGGCTGTGGCATTCACATGATGCTCAATTGGTACTAATGGGCCCAAAGTGTGCCAGGAATATATCCCCCACACCATTGTACCACCACCACCAGTCTGATCTCTGACCCTACCATCCGAATGTTGCAGAAGAAATTGAGACTCATCAGACCAGGCAACGTTTTTCCAGTCTTCTATTGTCCAATTGTGGTGAGCCTGTGCGAATTGTAGCCTCAGTTTCCTGTTCTTAGCTGACAGGAGTGACACCCGGTGTGTCTTCTACTGCTGTAGCCCATCTTCCTCAAGGTTTGACATGTTGTGCGTTCAGAGATGCTCTTCTGCATGTCTCGGTTGTAACGACCGAGTTTGGGTTACTGTTGCCGTTCTATCAGCTTGAACCAGTCTGGCCATTCTCCTCTGACCTCTGGCATCAACAAGACATTTGCGCCCTCAGAACTTCCACTCACTGGATATTTTCTCTTTTTAGGACCATTCTCTGTAAACCCTAGATATGGTTGTGTGTGAAAATCCCAGTAGATTAGCAATTTCTGAAATACTCAGTCCAGCCCGTCTGGCACCAACAACCATGCCACATTCAAAGTCACTTAATTCACCTTTATTCCCCATTCTGATGCTCGGTTTGAACTGCAGCAGATCGTCTTCCTAAATGCATTGAATTGCTGCCATGTGATTTACTGACTGGACATTTGTGTTAATGAGCAGTTGGACAGGTGTACCTAATAAAGTGGCTGGTGAGTGTATATGTGTGTGTCATTTAAAACAGAGGAGTCAAATGAGAGAATCTAGGACCAGTGGAAATACTGTGCCACACCCTCAAACTTCCAGGTCTCTGGTAGAAGGTCTGAGAGTACCGAAAAAAATGTACAACCTCCCACTGGAAGGGTGAGTCAGCCATTGTGTATACATTATGCATTCACTGTATCGTTTGCTTTGCAAATTTCTGCCCAGGTTTGAGGTGGAACTGAAGATAAAACTGCACCTTCACGTATTTTAGCACCATTCCTACATTGAAAGTTAAATGTCCTTGCTTATTTCAATTTTCTGACAAGGACAGATTTTTAAAGACTCTTCCCCTTTTTCACCATTCAGCTTTCTTTCTATAGGGACTTTTTTGGTTCATCCTCAGATCTGCTGATCATCATGTTTTTATCCCCTGTCTCTGACAGGCAGCTCAGACGCCATCTTAAAGTTAATCTCTTCAAAAACGCTGGAAAGAAACTGGGAATCATGAATAAAGCATCTACAAAGGGCATCCAAATGTCCATGAAATACCATCAAATGTCTTAAGCTTCAGCAAATGGCTGTATGGTTTATCAAAAGTCAGGAATTCTCTACAACTCTTTGGCATGTAAAAATATACAAATGCATAAGTGACACCTCAAATAAGCACAAGAGTGACATTTGTTTAAAAAAAAAAGTGGTAAATGCAGACGGGAAGCAAATCTGTGTCAAATAATGCCAGAGGGATGACATATTGATATTTGATATGGCATTGGTATGCCTGAAAACCGAAGACCAGATCAATACCTTAATGTATCAACACAAAAGTACCTTAGATATTGATTGCTCTTGAAAAGGAGAAAGCAGTGAAGTGTGCCAAGAACGTGCAGTCCAATCAACCACATTACTGATGATCCTCCCCTCCTATATGTTTGAGGGGAACTTTGTACTTACACTTTAGTGCATGACCAGACTTTGTATATGACCAGGTTTATTATCTGTTTTTTATATGTTGCTGAACAAGTAAACTTGTGTGTTCATTATATCACCCAGAATGAAATTTCTGTTAAGGTGAATTGAAAAAACACCAAATTGACTTATACTAATATTCTTATGGCAACAATTTAAATCATTTTACTACATTTAGTTGACATTCACAATCAAAGCTTTTGGGGTTTGTGAATACAATGTGTAAAAATATAGTGCAGTAATTTGTGTGTGTTTCTATTTTCATTTGATTGGTTGTTTGACAATTCAAACTGGACATTTGAAGATGTGAGTTTTATAAACTTTATATAGATGGTTTATGGGAATGTGCTTACCTTGTGCTCTGTGAGAGAATTGGTGGACACAGTATGGGCCATCAATAACACAACTAGCATTCAGTATTCTCACATAATGTCCTTGAATTCATCTTAAGCTGTGTCTGTTAAGGCAGAACCATAGAAGTGAAAGCAAAATGAGTCATTAAGAGCCTAAAGACACAGCGACCTAGATAATGTTGTGATCTAATTGCATTTTTGCATATCAAATTAAGCTCAGAAATGCATTTCTGGAGTGTGGTTCTGGAGTGTTTGAGAATATTCTGCAGAAAAGATTTGTGATTTCAGAAAGATTTCATGAAATATAAAATCTAATTGAGAGCAGTTTACTATTTTGAATGGACAGAGGTTTCATGCTTTTGCTCCCTGCTTTATAAAATGAATTAGATATGTAAAAAAAATGTCCTGTGAGACTAGACTAGAGTCATTTCATCAAAAACTCAGGCGTTCCCTAAACCTGTGATGTACAGCTGACTGTCGAGATGGAGCCTGACGCTGGTTTTAGCATTAGTGCAGGTAAATACATATATTTAACAAGCTTATTTGACATCTCTATAAATTTCTCATTTAAAGTTTGATGTAATTCTGTTCCTTACCACATGAGGTCACCATGTTTCAATAGAAGAGATTTCATTGAACAATAAAAAAACACATTTTAGCCATGTCTAGTAGCATTCTGTAAAGGTTATACAATGTTCTTCAGGCCATAAACTTATAACTTATATAATAATATTATAACACAACACAGTTTTATAGCTGGGACTGAAAATGTTGCATTTAAAAATAATCTATAAAGGCCTTTACTTTTGCTGCTAATGGCAACAAATGCATATACCGAATTACTCGAGGCTATTTTACATGTTCAGGAGCTTAAACGAGTCTCAGCACATCTTGTCAGGCATCTGGTACATTCTTCAGCAGAGACCGAGCAATTATTTCTAGGTCACAGAGATATCACTGGTCATCAAACCAGTGCAACATATTGAATTATTGTTGTATTATTTTTTATTATCATTTTGCATTGCATCCACACATGGATACTTCATTGGCCTGAGATTTAAGGAGGTTTGGCTTCTTTTCCACACCAAACTCATGGGTTGTCCTAGGATTTTCTTGCCAGGGCATGTCACGAGCAAGCAAATAAGTGCTTATTATTTCAACTGAAAAACTTAGTCATACCATTTAAAATGTCAGCACCATGGAAATTTACACTCAAATTGGAAAAAAAAATCTATATTTCCAACAAATGGAATTATATTCACTTTTACTTTAGACACTAAAGTACATTCAGTGTGTGAAATAAGCGTAATTCTGGATGATGTAGGCTTCACTGTGAAAAGAGTACTAGAATGTCCAATTATTTGTGCTTTCACTTGCTGTGTGAGCCTCCAACAGCTAAAGCGGGACTCTGAGAGTACCTGACAGTAAAACCTAATAATCTCCCGGTAAGGCAATAATAAAGATTACTCTCTATGTTAAATATCATAAATTATATTATATTAAACTTTCAACATTGGACAGGCACTTTTATCCAGAGAGACTTCTCGACATTTATAAATATATACATCACACAGTGCGTGCTGCTGAGAATCAAAACCACAACCTGGGTTTTACAAGCACTTTGCTGCAGAACTTACAGCCAATCACCACTGATGGCCTATGAAGAGTCACCTCACTCAGTGACCATTCAGAACAGCTAGCTGGCCGTAATGTCCATAGTGGTCACTCTCTGGCTGCTTCCTTCTCAGGAGGGCTGGGCTGAAATGGCTCAGTCCTTCCATTCATGCATACAAACGGAAAACATGTGCCTTCACACAAGCGTCTAAATCTCACCATTCTAAAATTAGAGAAGAACAAGGCATGGGATGATTTCTTTTGTCCAGCCGGATCTCTCTCTCCATTGTCACATATAAAAGCAGCTTTATGTCAGTTCAGAATGCCTGGCATATTTCCATAATCCACATACTAAGTGCTTAACGTATAAGAAATATTTTTATACATATGCTGTACAACCATCAGCCACTTTATTAGAAACACCTGTATACATACTCATTTTTGGTAATTATCCAGCTAGCCAATCATGTAGCAGAAGCACAGTGTGATAAACTATACAGCTGCAGGCCATCAGCTTTGGTTAACATTCACATCAAATACGACAATGGAGAAAAAAAATGTGATCTGAGTGTCTCTCACTCTGGCATGGTTGTTTGGTGCCAGATGGGCTGGTTGAAATATTTCAGAAATTGCTGATCTCTTGGGATTTTCAGACACAATGGTCTCTAGAGTTAGCAAAGAATGGTGTGAAAAACTCCATTCAGTGAGCAGTAGTTCAGCAGGGAAACACCTTGTTATTGAGGGAGGTCAGAGAAAGATCACCTGACTTGTTCAAGCTGACAGGAAGACTAGAGTAACTACTAACTACTAACCACACTAACTCAGTGTAAAGGCTTCTCAGAAGATGGCAGACCTTGAGGTAGATGGGTTACAACAGCAGAAGACTTTTCACTTGGTGGCTTGGTGGTTAGCACGTTTACCTCTCAGCACTGGGGTCTTGGGTTCAAGTCCCCATCTGAGTGGAGTTTCCATGTTCTCACTGTGTCTGTGTGGGTTTCCTCCCACAGTCTAAAACATGAAGGTTAGGTAAATTGGCAGTTAGTTCCAACACAGTAATGCATCTCACAAAGTGCAAGTAATCTTGACCATGATATTTCCATACATGTTGGTCTCCACAGTTACCAGATCTGACTTCAACAGAGCACCTTTATGATGTGGTAACAGTGGGTTTGCTGTAAAAAAAACATGCGGCTAACAAATCTGCAGCAATTATGTGACACTGGAAGAGACATCTAGTTCTTTTATGTTAACATTTTAACAGAATTCTATCACTGACCTTTTTAGTTAGAGTGAGCTTCCCAAAACCATTGCGATGTGTAGCTGGCATGTTCCACTTTTTGCTGCTGCCTTGGAATCAGTTTGATTTGAATTTGTTTCCACTGCTTGATGCACATAGTCACACCCAGTTTGAATGTATTAGTAGATAAGGACTCGAAATTCCTGTTTTCCAGCATGGCACAGTTTTGAGTGGGCGAGTGTGTTGCAGAGTCATTGCAGAAAAAGAGCTTTTTTAAGCCTCCTCCTTGCTCGGTTTGTGTCTGATGTCTGTGTACTCATCTCAGTGAGATGTGAAATCAAATGCCATGCTGTAATATAACAATTACAATGCACTATATAATACTATATACAGAAGAATTGCCATTTATAGTGACAAAGTAGGTCTGGACTGCTGAGAGTCAAGGCTGATCTCTGCGTTTGTCCTTCAGCTTATGCTTATCATCAGTATTTCAAATCATTTATCTATTAACACATTCAAATTGGGTTCCCACATGGTTACATGTGTCCAGTATGTGCCTAAAAGTAGGTGAACTCCTGACCATCATACTACTTTGGTGGACATCCAATTCCAAAATCATGGGCATTCATATGGAGCTGCACCACCACCTCAAACCCCTGCAACTATAACAGTTTGAAGTGTTCTGGGAAGCCCATCCACAATATTTTAAGGGTGTCTGTGGAAATGTATGCCTATGTGAGATCACTTTGATGATGTATGGGAAGGTCTAAGTTGAAAGTGTGTTCATTGGAGCATAGGTCAGGTGCACTGTGTGCAGGGGAGCACAGTGAGGCTTCAACCCCCCATAGGTGGAAGCTTATTACTGCCTAAAATGTCTTTGTATGCTGTATCACTAACATCACCCTTCGCTGATACAATGGGGCATAGCCAACAGCCCCAAATCATTATACCTCTTCCACCAAACCTTTTACTGTACATTCTGGTATGTATTGTTCTCCTGGTATCACTAAAGCCAGATTCATCCATCATCCATCCGTCTGTCAGAAAGTGACGTGTGATTCATCTCTCAATAGAGCATGTTCTGACAACTCCAGAGTTTAATAGAGTGATTTTCACCTATCCAGGCAGATTTAGGCTAACGTGCCAGTGGTGCTTCTAGACGTGGGTTTGAATAATGATTTTTTTTTTTTGTACGAGGTTCAGGTGCTTCATGGTTGAGCTGTTGTTTTTCCAAGACATTTCCTTTTTGTAATAATAGCACTTACATTTCACTAGGGCAGGTCTAGCAGGGCAGATATTTCACAAACTGACTTGTAGCAGATCTGGTATCCTGTGACAGCACCATATTTAAAGTCACTGAGCACTTCAGTATGACCCATTATACTGCCAAATGTTTGTCTATAGAGATTGCATGGGTAAATTCTTGTTGTTATCAACCTATTAGCAATGGGTGTGGCTGAAAAAAATAAGTCGCTAAGTAGGAGGAGTGTCCATAAGAGGTGGTTAGTAATACTCTCCATTTACTCTGTTACAATTATATTTTAGTACTTTATACTCTTACTTGGGTATTTCTGAGATCACAAATGTACTTTTACTCCATTATATGCATATAATGTATAATAATTTTTTTTCTATTTATAAATATTGTATACACACAAAAATAAGCTTGTATTATGCGACCTCTGGTGCAGATACTGGGATTTATAAAGAAATACTGGGTGGAAAATTATGCAGATATTTACAAAAGTTTTAGCCAAGTGCAGAGTCATATGCAATATTTAGGGAGAGTAAAATAGAGAACTCAATCTTGCAAGAACGTCCATCTCACATTTTGCAATATTCCTTTTTAGTTTTGATATATCAATCTGACAAAATTATTAATCATATCTCAATGTTCATGAGATTTACATTGACAATTTTTTGGATACAGAAAACTGAGAACAAGGAAAAGATTTTAATGATGTGCATAGCAACATCTTCAAGAGCTTCGAGAGCTGGGTCCAATATTGTGTCACTATCTAACCTAGTGTCACCTAGTGTCATCTCCTACATGCCAAAATCTGGATCACTATGTAGAGCATTATTATAGGGAACAGTATTCACCAAATTAATCAACAATTGTGGACAGTATGTAATGCGTATTAATGGCCATTTCTGTGTGACAGACCATTCCATCACACAAAAATCTCAACGTCACAGTCCATTGTAACAAGTTTTACAACATGCCAGTTACACACGATAAGGGGTTGCCCACATGGGGTTTCATAAAGTCATTCAAACAATTACTGAACCAGTAGCAAACTGGTTAACTGGCTTGTAAAAACATTTTTAACACTATATTTGACCTAATGACTATCAAATATACTTAACTACAAAGTCAATTAAAAGTATTTCTTTCTTCTTGGTTGTCTGTGACTTGTACCTGTGTTAAATTGTAAAGCGCCTTGGGAATTTGGAAAGGCGCTATATAAATCGAACATTCATTCATTCATTCATTCTTGCCTCTGAAGAGACAGTCCTGCTCCAAGAAGCTGCAAGGGAAACTTCAAACCAAACAACTCATGCATTATAGATATTCCTTGCTTGATATGGTGCATTGAGATTGGAAATTGGTAGTGGATGAAGGTAAATGTGTTTAACTACACTATTTTGTAGAGTTAGCAATTCCATGTGAGGATGTGTTGGATGAAGTATTTGAAGAAGCAGAAATTAAACAGAATTGGTGACTGAGGAGAGAGAATGTGAGTGGTAGACATGCAGTTTATCAATTCACAAAACACAAAGTGAATGTACAAAAGAGAAATTAAATCAAATTAATGTTTGCATAGTATAGTATAGGATTTAACTAATCAAAACAAATAGGTAAGAGTCACCATTGTGCAAATGTGAAGTGCAAAACACTCAATGGCGTCACAACATTGTACTGCCATCTGGTTGATTTACACTAGAGCCACTGACTTCAGACTGAAGATAATGACTAAGCTGAGAAGCAGTTGTAGCAGGCTACCCTGACCCTGACTATTTGAAATATGTTTCTAAGATGTGATTGCATAGAACAGTCCCACCAAAGATGGAGACTGAGCAATACTAAAAAGCTTATGTGAGAAGGAAGCTTCACACAGACCAGACAGGACTGGATTGACCACAGGAAAGTTTATGATTCAGTGACCCACACATGGATCTTGAAATGCTTCATGCAATATAGCATCAACAAGAGTCCAACAGCACGAGTCACCATCAAGTGCAGCATTTACCAATGAAGAACCCTGTCACTGGAGTAGCATGGGCCGTAAGGTCCTCAGTGAAGAACCCTGTCCCTGGAGCAGCATGGGCCTGAAAGCCCTCAGTGAAGAACCCTGTCCCTGTAGCAGCGTGGGCCAGAAGGCCCTCAGTGAAGAACCCTGTCACTGGAGCTGCATTGACTATGCATACTTACTATGGAATGGCACAACCAACAATCAGATCCTCTACATGGACATCAAGTTGAATGATGCCAGAAGTGAACAAGACATTGACTCACTCATTTCAACAGGGTATACAGCAGTGACATCACTTGGACTGGATAAATGTATTTGGATGGTTGCAAAGAGAGAGAAGGTAGTTGGAACTGAGGGGGCGATATATACTGTAGATAAATACTATAAAGAGTGAGGCATGTCCTGAGAAGTCAGCCGAATGAGAAGAAGGTCTGGGCTACCAATACTGATATTAGACACCTCCTTGTCATAATAAGCTGGCCTAAGAACAAGACAGAAGTCACTGATATTAAGACCTGGAACCTCCTCACAATGCACAGAGGATTTCATTCCAAATCCAGAAGTCTAAGCCTGTTCAATAAATGAAAGGGGCTGAGGATTAGAGCCATCCAGGATGAAACCTTCAAGAACCAGAGAGCCACTATCCAGGATGAAACCTTCAAGATCCGGAGAGCCACTATCCAGGATGAAACCTTCAAGATCCAGAGAGCCACTATCCAGGATGAAACCTTCAAGATCCAGAGAGCCACTATCCAGGATGAAACCTTCAAGATCCAGAGAGCCACTATCCAGGATGAAACCTTCAAGATCCAGAGAGCCAGGAAGACAGTAGAAACCTGAGGTGAATGGGAATGATGAGGAGCAGGAATCATCATAGCATCATAGAATAAACTCCATGCATCCTACGTACCAACATTAAATAGTTGTACATTGTATGTAAAAGCTCTTCTAGATGGATGTTGTTCCTGCAATCTATTGGAGCTTCTCTCCCAGGGGTCACAGCCCTTAGTGCTCTCTCTCTCCTCTCTCTCTCTCTCTCTCTTTCTCTCTCTCTCTCGGTTATATATACTCACCGGCCACTTTATTAGGTGCTAGTACCGAGTTGGACCGGCTTTTGCCTTCAGAACTGCCTTAATCCTTTGTGGCATAGATTCAACAAACATTCCTCACAGAGTCTGGTCCATATTGATATGATAGCATCACACAGTTGCTACAGATTTGTCAGCTGCACATCCATGATGTGAATCTCCCGTTCCACCCAGTGATGGCTAAGTTACCTTGAGAAAGTAATCCGATTACTGATTACTCCTTTTAAAAGTAACTTAGTTACGTTACATATTACTTGATTTTAAAAGTAACTACGTTAGATTACAAGTTACTTTAGTAGTTACATTCAGCAGCAAAATACATTTTTCCAATACTCACTTTATTGGAAGTGCATTTTTAACAGTAACAATGTATTGAAGCAGGTTCGTTACCGAGGCAGAAACTGCTTAATCCAAAAATCCCGAGGAGGGAAACTTTATTGATAACGCAACCCTGGCGCGCGCAGGCTCCGCCCCCCAGTGTCACTTAAAGGGCAAGACTCGCCGTGAGGAGTAGGAGTCGCTACAGTATCTCCTGACATTACGTTTGTGTAGCTGCGCGGTATTATTTGTAAATTTATTTGTAAACGTAATACAAGCGAACTGGGGTGGGTTTCCCGAAACGTTCGTAGCGCCAAGTACTTCGTAACCTCGTATGAAGCTACGAACGTTTCGGGAAACCCACCCCAGTTCAGTCAGACAGCTTGTGAAACGAAATACCATTACAATTTCAAGCATTTTAAAGTAGGCGACGTTAGTCAAAATTCCAGCACTTTTCAAACGTGGAACACAAAGCAACATTAAAATTCATCAGGTAAATGTTCCTTCCCCTGTTTTTGAGGGGTGTTTCTTTATACTACCACATATCGTTACGGGAGGACACTGCAAAAAATGACTTGTAAAACGCGCTCGCGCTCTCACAGGGTCGCGCGCAGCGTGCGGAGTCGAGCGCTACGGTCAGACGCAAAAGTAGAACTGAGCCAAGAAGAAAGCAAAAATATATATTTTACTAGGGAAAATATAAATAGTAACGCACAGTTATTTGGATAAGTAACTTTAATCTGATTACTGGACTGGAAATAGTAGCGCGTTATATTACTCGTTACCGAAAAAAGTGGTAAGATTAGAGTAACGCGTTACTAAGTAACGCGTTACTGACATCACTGGTTCCACCACATCCCAAAGGTGCTCTGTTGGATTGAGATTTGGTGACTGTGGAGGCCATTTGAGTACAGTGAACTCATTGTTGTGTTCAAGAAACCAGTCTGAGAGGATTTGCGCTTTATGACATGGTGCATTATCCTGCTGGAAGTAGCCATTAGAAGATGGGTACACTGTAGTCAAAAAGGGATGGCCATGGTCAGCAACAATACTCAGGTAGGTTGTGGCGTTGACACGATACCCACACCATTGCATGACCACCACCAGCCTGAATCGTTGAATCGTTGGCAGGATGGACCCATGCTTTCATGTTGTTGATGCCAAATTCTGACCCTACTATCTGAATGTTGCAGCAGAAATTGAGACTCATCAGACCAGGCAACGGTTTTCCTATCTTCTAGTGTCCAATTTTGGCAAGCCTGTGCGAATTGTTCTTGACAGGAGTGGCTGACAGGAGTGGCACCCGGTGTGGTCTTCTGCTGCTGTAGCCCAGCCACCTCAAGGTTCAATGTGTTGTGTGTTCAGAGATGCTCTTCTGCATGCCTCAGTGGTAATGACTGGTTATTTGAGTTACTATTGCCATTCTATCAGCTAGAACCAGTCTGGCCATTCTCCTCTGACCTCTGGCATCAACAATGCATTTGCACCCACAGAACTGGATGTTTATACTCACTGGATATTTTCTCTTTTACAACCACACTTCTTGATGAAACCAAGCTGTTCAGTTAGGAAGTAACACTGAATGTGAATCAATTGCACCTGCTGTTGTGCAAAAGGACAGACAACATGTAGAAATGAGAGGCAATTAGCAAGACCCCCCCTATAAAGGAGTGATTCTGCAGGTGGGGACTACAGACCTTTTCTCTGTTCTCATCCTTTCTGGCTGATGTTTTGGTCACTTTGGCATTTTGTCTGTTCTCTCACTATAGAGGTAGCATGATGCGGTGTCTAAAACTTATAGAAGTTGCTTAGGTAGTGCAGCTCAGTGGTGTGTGTGACCTCCCTACAACACCTGGGCATGCTCCTGATGACGTGGCAGATGTTCTCCTGAGGAATCTCCTCCCAGACCTGGATTAAAGTGTCAGTCAACTCTTGGACAGTCTGTGGTGCAATGTGGCATTGGTGGATGAAGTCCCAGATGTGCTCGATTGGATTCAGGTCTGGGGAACCGGCATGCCAGTTCATAGCATCAATGCCTTCATCATGCAGGAACTGCTGACACACTTCAGCCACATGAGACCTAGCATTGTCATGCATCAGAAGGAACCCAGGGCCCAATGTGTCTGAGGATCTCCTCCCGGTACCTAATGGCAGTGTGGGTACCTCTGGCTAGGTCTATGCGGCCCTCCAAAGAAATGCCTCCCCACCCCACACCATTACTGACCCACTGTGTATATATATATACTGCTCAAAAAAATAAAGGGAACACTCAAATAACACATCCTAGATCTGAATGAATGAAATATTCTCATTGAATACTTTGTTCTGTACAAAGTTGAATATGCTGACAACAAAATCACACAAAAATCATCAATGGAAATCAAATTTATTAACCAATGGAGGCCTGGATTTGGAGCCACACACAAAATTAAAGTGGAAAAACACATTACAGGCTGATCCAACTTTGATGTAATGTCCTTAAAACAAGTCAAAATACGGCTCAGTATTGTGTGTGGCCTCCACGTGCCTGTATGACCTCCCTACAACGCCTGGGCATGCTCCTGATGAGGTGGCGGATGGTCTCCTGACGGATCTCCTCCCAGACCTGGACTAAAGCATCTGCCAACTCCTGGACAGTCTGTGGTGATGTTGGTGGATGGAGCGAGACATGATGTCCCAGATGTGCTCAATTGGATTCAGGTCTGGGGAACAGGCGGGCCAGTCCATAGCTTCAATGCCTTCATCTTGCAGGAACTGCTGACACACTCCAGCCACATGAGGTCTAGCATTGTCCTGCATTAGGAGGAACCCAGGGCCAACATGGTCCAGCATATGGTCTCACAAGGGGTCTGAGGATTTCATCTCGGTACCTAATGGCAGTCAGGCTACCTCTGGTGAGCACATGGAGGGCTGTGCGGCCCTCCAAAGAAATGCCACCCCACACCATTACTGACCCACTGCCAAACCGGTCATGCTGAAGGATGTTGCAGGCAGCAGATCACTCTCCACGGCGTCTCCAGACTCTGTCACGTCTGTCACATGTGCTCAGTGTGAACCTGCTTTCATCTGTGAAGAGCACAAAGCGCCAGTGGCGAATTTGCCAATCCTGGTGTTCACTGGCAAATGCCAAGCATCCTGCACGGTGTTAGGCTGTGAGCACAACCCCCATCTGTGGATGTCAGGCCCTCATACCATCCTCATGGAGTCGGTTTCTAACCGTTTATGCAGACACATGCACATTTGTGGCCTGCTGGAGGTCATTTTGCAGGGCTCTGGCAGTGCTCCTCCTGTTCCTTCTTGCACAAAGGCGGAGGTAGTGGTCCTGCTGCTGGGTTGTTGCCCTCCTACGGCCTCCTCCACGTCTCCTGGTGTACTGGCCTGTCTCCTGGTAGCGCCTCCAGCCTCTGGACACTATGCTGACAGACACAGCAAACCTTCTTGCCACAACTCGCATTGATGTGCCATCCTGGATGAGCTGCACAACCTGAGCCACTTGTGTGGGTTGTAGAGTCCGTCTCATGCTATATATATATATATATATATATATATATATATATATATATATATATATATATATATATATATATATATATATAGCATGAGATGTATTTCATGTATTTCTTATATATATATATATAAGAAATACATGTTTGTTTTAGTCTTTATCTTTACCAGTATAATATTAATATGGATATATTAATATGCAGAGATGGAAAGAGTACTGAAAAATTGTAATTGAGTAAAAGTATCATTACTTTGCCTAAAATCTACTCAGAGTAAAAGTAAAATTACCCATCTCAAAATTTACTCGAGTAAAAGTACAAAATTACTTCATTTAAAATGTAATTTGAGTAAAAGTTACTTAGTTACTTTCAGTTATTTAATGCATGTATGAATTTAATCGATTTCAAAGTGTATTTAAGTGCACATCCACACTTGCAAAAAGATCAGCTGGGCTCAGGAACATACTTCCTCACAGCACAAGGACAGTCACAACCTGTATCATTACATTAATTTAAATCATTAATTATTCAAAAAACAAAATGCACACAAAATTAAGTGCCCACAAGATGCCACAAATCAAACTAAAATGCAACAGGATTCCACTACTCACAATAAAATGCCCACAGGATCCCACGTCAAAAATAAAAAAAATGCTCATAGGATCCCACAATTTAAAAGTAAGTGCTGACAGGATCCAACTATTCAAAATATAGTGCCCACCGGATCCCACTATTCACAATAAAATGCCCACAGGTTGCCCCAACTCAAAATAAAATATAAATTGACCACAGGATCCCACATCTCAAAATAAAACAAAATTTTAACTAGGGTGACCAGATTTGGGTTTCTGAAAAGGAGGACACCTTTTACAAATTTATTTTTTAGCGGCGTGTGTGTCGATAGTTGACGGGGGGGGTCAAACCCTAGACGTTGGATTGGCTACCATGTATGTGAATCAAAATACAACCATCAGTACAGATGTACGATAGCCTGTCATTCATACACTACTTTTTAATGTCATGCGATCTACCCACACTTACTTCGCAAAATCCCGGACGATTTTGAAATTCCCCCTGGACATTTTTTTAGGTCTCAAAAGTAGGATATGTCTGGGAAAAAGAGGACGTCTGGTCACCCTAATTTTAACATAATAAATAAGTAATATAGAATCACATAACTGGATCATTTTATATTAAATGGTGCCGTAAAATATAAACTGCTCAGCTCAGTTTATCCGTAACCAATTGGGGAAGAGGGGGGGGGGAGCAGCAGCGTTGAATTTGTGTGGAGAGGACAAGCAACATGCTCCCAAAAATGATCCTGTTCAATTATAAAGATTATGCTGTTGTGAGTAAAAGAAGAGCTGCGACATGCAAGACATGTGGAGTCAGGATAAGAGATGGAGATGCAACCACTTCAAACTTTGTTCGACATTTGAGGCTGCACAAACAAAAGCAAGTCTCTGCTATGTATATTTAACATAACGCTATAACGGTTAGCTAGCTAGCTGGGATGTGATAACTCTGGGGTCGGAAATTAACTTTTACAAGGGTCCACATGAGCAACTTGACTTGTGTGAGCGGTCCACACCAACGATAATTCGAAAGCGGGGACCGGGGGGGCAGACGAAAGTCACTGAGGCGAGGGGGGGCTGTAGGTGACGACGACATCTCACTCAAGTGAACCGAAACACACAAACGCCTAACGTTAGTTAGTCTGACTAACTTAATATACTACTAATCAACTGTATCAATTGTGTTAAATATTGAAATTACATCTGGTGACTTGACTAGGACTTGAAGTTTAAGACTTGGGACTTGACTCGAGACTCGCTTGTATTGACTTGGGACTTGACTCGAGACTTGATTGTATTGACTTGGGACTTGACTCGAGACTTGATTGTGAAGACTTGAGACTTACTTGTTACTTGCAACTTAGTGACTTGTTCACATGTCTGCCAACTATTCAAAATACAGTGCCCACAGGATTCCACTTTTCACAATAAAATGTTCACAAGATCCCACAGAACCTGATAGATAGAAGATTTAAAGATAGAACAATCTCATCCTTTTGGAAATAAGTGCACCAGAATATGACCTGATTATGAAATAATGGAAAGGGTGTGCGCAAGGCTAGGCCACGCAATTGGCCTTCAGTTCTGGGACTCAGAAGTTTACATTTCTGCCCGCATTTAATTTTTCACCATCATTATTTTTTTACTCAGTAATGTGAGGGCGTTCAAATGTAGTGAAGTAAAACTACTTGGGTCAAAATGTACTCAAGTAAAAGTAAAAATTACACAATTCAAAAACTACTCAGAAAATTACAAATTACTCATAAAAAGTACTCAATTACAGTAATGTGAGTAAATGTAATTAGTTACTTTCCACCCCTGTTAATATGTCCAGATATGCACTTTCAGTGGTAAACATTGCATTAGTGATGCACAATATATTGTTAGCTATTTGTTTTTAATTATTGAACATTGACACAGAAAGTTGTGTAACTGTTGCTAGTATTCTGACCAAGCTCAAACATTCCTGAGAAGTATTCAGTGGATGATTTGATGAATCACAGCACATAATCCACAACATAAATTTGTCTAGTAAAATTCCAAGACAATCTTGGAGCAAATAATGGCAAGTTAACAAGTGTTTCCATCACACTGAAAACATGTAGTTAAATTATTACACCACTCAAGTGTTTCCATCACAATGAAAACAATTATTACACTACTCTAAACACATTCTTGCAAAATCCAACATCATCTAACATTCTTAGCTCCATTTGGATCTATTTTAGTTTTTTTTCCTGTTTTTTGTGGTATTTTTATTGCACAAATATAAAATTTCCTCCCCCTAGTATTGTATGTTTTTCCTCTCTAGTTCATTCTACTGAGTGTTCATATTTGGTTACATTTGAATGGAATGCTGTATTCTTTCTCTGTTGGAAAACACCATTTTTGTAATGACACTCAGAGTATTCAGTTCCCCTAATTAAAATACAAATGCAAGCTGTAAATGTTGAAAAAAAAGAAAAGAAATAAGGAAAGAAAAGTCAGTGTATTTACTGACAAGCTGACCAAGTTCATAAATATGTGCTCTTACCTCTGTCATGTTAGCTTTTGGGATAGAAATCACTCTGCACATGTGTTTATGGTGACTCACTGCGCAACAGTGTTGCAAATTAAAAGCATGCAAGGGAGGGGGAGCTAAATGACACAGAATAAACAGATCTCGCAATCTGAAACAGTTTAACATTTAGTTTCTGGAAAACACAGAAACTAGTCTGCAGGATTACATGGATTAAGGCAGCAGTAATGATGATGATGATGATGATGTATGAGTCATAGTCGGTGTTGTGTCCCTAAAGTTTCACAGTAAACAACATCAATTCATTGTTAGACTGGAATAACCTAAAATGTATTTATTAATTTATTTTACAGAGCACTCAATATTTACTTTACACACTAATTTGTATTCATGAGGATATCTGCTATACATATTAAAACAATTATATACACATGAACTACATATAATTAAAAATTTTAAGATATGGTTTGCTTAAAGTACCAAACATTGGATGTTAATGAAGTTCAATTTGAACAGCTGACACCCATTACCACTGATCCACCACAACCAAATATCTGTTTTTGACATCAAAGTATGCCGGACGCAATTCAAAGAGGTAATAAAAGATGAATGAAAGGCCCCTCTAAGCCCCTCATTACTTTAGAGTAGGACGGTGTTTATCTCTGTAAAGAGGAAGTGTAACACTAGGACACTTGACCACTCTCATCTGCATCCCTTTGACTTTGTGAATGCCTACTAAAAATAAGCCAGTTTTCAACCAGACCGGGAAGGGTAAAGTCACCCTTTAAGATCATGTACAAACCATTACAAACAGGTCCTTCAAAGTAACACCAACCAGACACTCAAGTTCAGGTAGCTCGTTAAAAAAGCTAGAAGACGTTTTCCTGTTCCGTAGAATAATTCAAAGATTTCCCTGTTACACACACTGTTAAAATGAGCAGCTATACGCACTAAACACTTTCAGCAAGACAATTTCAAAGGAATGCACCCCCAATATTAGGCCTTAATCTGTCCTACACTGACATGGAAAACATCCTAGCTGTAAATGATCAGAAAACAGATGAAAACACCTTTCTTCCAAGCAGGTTCACAGCCTAAAATTTTTACAAGAATTTTGAGGCAACCATGATAAAAAATGTAGGCTTTCTGGTTAGATGGCCAATTAACATATATGTTTGTTCCAGCTGTCTTGGCACTGAAGATCTTTTACATTTCAAATAGTTTCAGTATTGGACATTACAAATCTTTTGATTGTGTTTATTTTTTTTTCCTTTTCTTTCTCTTCTTTCTGTCTAAATTGTTGTTGTTGTCATGGTGACCGATGTCGGCCAGAGGAGGATGGGTTCCCCCCCTGAGTCTTGGTTCCTCTCAAGGTTTCTTCCTCATGCAAAAAAAAAAAACTAGGGAGTTTTTCCTTGCCACTGTCGCCCTTGGCTTGCTCACTGGGGGCTATGACTCGGCCCTTGTAAAGCTGCTTTGTGACAACAACTGTTGTAAAAAGCACTATATAAATAAAATTTGATTGATTTATTTATTTTTATGTACTTCTATACAATCCAAAGAAGACTCCAGGTCAGTAACTGCACAGTCTACTTAAGTAAAATAATTCAATAACATTTGCTGTTTCTCTGGAAACCTTGTGTAGTTTACACTTCACTACAGTTCTGAATGTCATTCAGTGGCTACTTATAAAGGCACTTATCTTGCTTACAGTGCAGTTCAGCCTCAGTGCAGTACTGAGTGGTCCACCTCCTGAATACCCAATCAGACATGCATCTGTGATCAGACATCTGTGATCAGACACTGACCAGCAGTTAAAATAGGTCAATAAACACTACTAAAACACAGATGTACCCATTAGCCTGTTAGATGTTCCTGGACCAGAATCTGTATTTTGAAGGATTTTGTAGAGGACTGCAAGTAAACTTAATATGGATCTAGCTTCTTATAGGTTATGCGGTACTATTCACTATATTATGGGCAAATACTATGGTCCAATAACTTAACTATAAAAAATGATGAGACAGAAGTTCTCACAGGAATCCTGTTATTTGAGGAAAAATAAAAGTTGTACAAAATTGGTTACCTAAACAAAGGATGGAAAGAATATGAGAAGATGACCAATCAGCAAAGAGGTTTCAGGTGCTTTCACACAGATGCTAGTCTTGCACCATGTTTAAAATATTTTTAGGTAGGTGTGGTTAGTCCCAAATCAAATGCCACAGTGCAAACTGACAATTCTGTGTTGACTCATTTATAGTTTCCCTGCATAGACACGCTAATAACTGAAAGGTCAAATTGTTTTTTGATTGTTATTTTAATCTTTTATCTGTTAAGAATGTCAAGAAGTCACGAATTCCTGTTAGAACCACTTGAACTTTTCAATCCTAGACGGCATTAAAGACATGAATTATGCTCTACCAGTTATGGATCAATAGCTACATTTCTTAATTTGACACAAAAATATATCTGCACATATCTGTGTCAAGGCAAAAGCCCTTACACTACCAAAAAGACACATGGTCACTTTGGATAAATTGCATAAGCCTAAGACCATTTAAACCCATTCATTATATACAGTACATCTTTAAGTGACACAAACATATTTCCAATACAGATCTGGATATCACAGTATGTATGGCAAAAATACACATGAACATTTGGAAGACTACAATCCTGGGAAAACAACATGTCAAATAAAGGTATATGCAATACTCAATGATGGAAACAGTGTCTCCATTTAGGACAAAATGCACCAAGAAAGCAATGTTATACTGCAGGCTGTATATAATCCTCTTATATACAACACTAAAGAACATAAATATTGTTCTGTTAATGATAATCCCATGAAAAACTGTCAAAACTGGTTACAGGTCACTCAGATCTATTCGTCTGGGAAAGAACGGAGCAAAAAACCAAAACAAAAAACTAAACTCTCCATATTGAAGTTTTAGTCTTTTTCCAGAAGCAAAATAAGTCCACATCAAAAAAGTATGGAGAGGATCACCCCTCAGTAACACTTTTTGCATCAGTGGGGTATATTGTTCTTCAGTTCAAAGCGGCTGTAGACATGCTTTGATTTCATCTTGTTGTAGTGGTTAACCAGGTCCAGTTTGCTGTGGCCCAGGGTCATGCGCTTGACGTCCCTACGGAGCATGCTAGTATCCTGGCCTGCCCGCTCCCTAGGCATCGGGCCTGGTGGAGGAGGTCCTTGTATGCTCTCTGGCTCATTTTGAGAGAGATCCGGACCGCCAAAAGCAGTACTCTGTGGAGGCGACCGCTGCAAATGAGAGGAGTCTTTCTCTTTGGACGAGGAGCCGAAGAGGTCCGTGAATTTATTGAATAAAGGATGCGTCGGACTTCGCATCTTGGGGGCAGCTTTGTTCTCCAAAGGCGGCTGAGGATGTGATTGAGGAGGCGATTTGGCAGTGTTGTGATAGACATTCTTGTAATCATAGGAATCATATTTGAATGTAGGCGCAAGAGTTGGCCGATGGAATTCTGGTGTTTTGGTCCATTCAATAGTAGCGGAAGGGCCATGTCCTGACACGGGCCGCTCTGCTGCTGGGGCCAGCAGGGTACCATTGGGTGATCCTCTGCCTCTCCTCTCCTGTCCCTTGACTGGATTTCCAGAATCCTTCTTCTCCTGGGTGACTTTGTAGACTGGAGGAGGAAAGCCTGGAGCTGCTTTGACACTAGACACACTGTTGCTGGACTGGCTGCTGGAGTTTTCTGGACTCACCCTTTCCCTACTTCCTCTGTCTTGAAAAACATACATGTTGGGTATCATGGCATTGAAAGAGTAATGGGGAAGGCCCTCCTCATCTGGGTTGTGGAAACGCTCGATGATTTGGGAGTCAGCATAGAGGCAGCGGAACTCCCGGTCAAAACTCTCCGTGATGTCGCCAGAAAAGTGCAAAATCATGTTGCTATGCACCTGACTGGAGAGCCAAGTGAAACTATAAGAACATGGAAACAAAAGCCTAATGTTAGTAAACAGCTCAAAATTGTTCAGGATAAAATTTATGAATGAGACCAGAAGCATCCACAAACTCATTTAGGTGACAACACATTTTCAGAGCAGCACTATGTGAATTATGTACATAAATGAAAGGTTGTAAGATCCTCGGAGCCTGCTTTGTAGATCCTGTGTTCATGTTGTAAAAGTTTAACATTGCACATGTCACTGTCTTAAGCTGCACTTTTACAATGTCTCTCTAAACTAAGTGTTTATAGGCCAGTTGCAACATTATAGGTTTGAGTGTATATAATAAATAATATAAGGTCAGTCCTCATAATAGATGGACTTATCATCACAACCTATGTTATTCTAACAAAAGACAAGGAAAACATCCAAATATGCTGTGTGTGTTCAAAGATGTCATGTTTTCTTCAGAAAACTTATCATTCACAATTATAAGGGAATTAGAAATGACTTCCTATAAAACTGCACATGGTATAATTAAATACAGGTCTGTACTAGCTATTAGACGCACAAAGCCTTTAACACTTGTGAACAAGCCACACCCACTCTGCACACTCGTTATGTATTCATTCACTAACTACACCATAAGCACCATACTGTAAAAACATGTCCTCAGTGAGCAATGTGCTACTAAAATGTTCCCCAACTAGCTTTACAGACTTTACTATGTGACAGACAGGAACAAAGCACCTCAGTTAAAAAACAGAGCAAAACAACCCTGAGCAGAACTTTGCAGTAAGAAAAGAGTAGGTTTGCTTTAGCATAGAGGCTAAAGTTAAGGAAGCTCAAACTGGACATGGAAATTGCTGAATCATCATCATCTTTCAACGCTAAGCTGCTAAAATACACACATGCCTGTTGAGCCTAAATGAAGTTCACATTCAACCCTTTTATCTCTACCCCAAAGCTCTGCCAAGCTGCTAAAACAGTGTCTGACCCAACAGGAACCTGAGACATAATACTGAATGAACCAAACAAACCAGATAAAACAGGCTAACCTGAACAGACAGGCTGAATCAACACAGCATGGGTAGAATTTAGACCTAAAGTTTATTTTCTGAGACAATTTTGTATGCCATATGTATATTATTTTTTGGAACAAGAAAATAAATATAAGACGTTAACAGTTTTGTTACAACGTTTTAGTTATTTCAGCTTGTGTCGGCCTGCTAGGATGCAACTACTAAATATCTGTTTTCTTGTTTATTTGTTTTAGTTTTTATTTAGTTGTTTGTTTGTTTTTACATCAAAATGTATTAGTCTGAGGTACCATGTACTCAGTTACATTCAGAACTAATTCTTACCTGTATGATCCAGCTACGACTTCCTGACAGTCAATGATCATGAATTTTTCCTGAACCTGTCCGGTAAATTTTTTTCCACTTTTTGTGCAGTACGTCTCTCCACATATGCTTCGTATCCGCATATTCTGCAAAACAAAACCACACAAGCCTTATGTGAACCCTAATAAGTATGACTTCTCATCCGTATAAACTGATGTAAAAAACAGATTTCTCTGAGTTTATGTAAATCTGAAGACAGCTGTCTCTACAGCCGTGACTTACATTTATGTGTAAGTTCTGGATATCTAGCTCTTTGCACATGTCAATGAAATAGCAGAGGTTCTTCTCATCCAGTAGAATATACACTGGTATCTTCCGCTTTTTGGATGCCTCAAGTAGATCACAGAACAAGTCCACATCTGTGAAAATGTCCATGACCAAGGCAATAACCTGCACACAAAAATAATATACATGTGATATGTATGAAATGTTAACCAACCTATTTGGCTACTAAATTCTCTTTTCTTACATTTGACTTAGCAAGTCATACACATTCAGACCTGATCATCTCTACCTCATGGTTGGTTTGCACACTACTGAGCTTTGCTCATTTGCTAAATAATAAGATAGCAATGTCCAATTTAACATTTCTGGTTTTGATGAGATTTTAGTTTATTCAAGGTGCATTTGTGGAAATATAATGTATTTTTAAACCACTGTTACAGCCACAAATTACAAATTCAGCTGCAAATGCAACAAAGACAAATGTAACATCAAATTTCAGTTAAGACAAATTATGTTAATTGGTTTTAATTGTGAAGCTTTTTTTAAACACGTGAAATGTGCAACGATTAGCCTACTGCACCAAATGTAAAGAAGTGATTGAGACATGAGAGTGCTTTAGTCTTTTCATACATTAATCAGCAGTTTTAGTTTTTTATCGGTGTGGGGTTGGCAGAGGTATTTACTGTCCCCAGTTCCCTGGAGGCCATGATGATAACTTGTTACTTCATAAATTCTAAAGAAGCACGTTTAGTTTCCAAGTAGGCTGAATAGTTATCAAGTGTGCATATCATTCTCTTAACTGATAAGGAAACACTCAGTTAAAGATGGAAATCTGATTTGTGAGCAGTGCCAAAAACATCCTGTGAATACTCATTAGGTGATTATCAAAGCATACGCTGCAACAGAAATGAACAATTCACTTTGTTTACATGTATTATGTATTGTATTATGACAACTGTCCTACCTTTTTAGCTTTACTGATCAGTGATCGGATTAAGTCTTTGATGTTTTGTGACTTGTCTCGTTGGAAGTAAATTTGCGTCTCTGAGGGACCGTGTCGGTTAAGAACCTCCGGCCAGCCCAGTTCCAGAAGAGGTGGCTCCTCGTCGGACATCATTGGAAAGTATGTTCCTGAAGTTAGTTCCGAAACAGTGTCTCCTTCTCCATAGTCTCTGTCAGACCCGTTAGGACTATTTTCTGGACTAGCTGTCTTGGCTGCACTCTCCGTGATATAGTGAATATCAAGAGACGAAAGAAAGTTCAGTTCTTTCTCTTCGCTCAAAACACGTCGGTATCCTTTTTCTCCGGACTCCAAGAGCGCGTCCGTTGCAAGCCGAGCTGTCTCGTTATGGCTTAGTTCGAGTCCAGAACATTGTCTCCAAGGGTTCTTCAGTTCCTCCAACCTAGTGGCGAGCTTACCCGACGCTTTACGCCCGGTGTTTGGTGTCGGTCGCAGGGCGTCAGAATTCATAATAAGGCCGGTACCAGTCAGACGAGCCCTTATCCTATAACACCACTGTGTGCAAATATACCAGCAACAAGGGATCTGTTAGGAACAACGTCCAAACGGAACTCAGCTGATCTTGTTCCCAATCATCGTAGTGAGAGTTGACTATTCCCAGGGGCTTCTCGTATTGTTGTTTGCTCCAGAGAAACTCGACGCTTCTTTCTCCACCTTTTTTACCTGTCGCGTTCAACTCGTACCGACTCCGCCTCTTCCTCCACCTCACATGACAGGGAGACGAGTGCGTTTCAGCCCGCTCACACCACCCACCTGAGACGGACACAGACGTTAGGTACAAAGGTACACTACCGAGCATGTAGCACTTTATATTGGTCATATTTCCCCAAATCATGGCAACACAAAGGTCACCGATAAAGTATTGATTATCAGACACTCTCTTTTAGAATGATATTAATGTTTTTTATTTATTCTGTAAAGCACTTTGAGTTGTTTGTATGTATGAAAGGTGTTATACAAATAAAGAATATTATTATTATTATTATTATTAACACATCTTACGATATGTTTTTGAAATTGGGCTCAGATAGACATTTTAGTGATCAAGAACGTAGTTCATAATGCAGCTAGTTTGCACCACTGAATGCCGAAGTCGTCATTCCAAATACATCTTTTCATTTGTGTAGTCTAAATGTAAATGTCATAGCTATGATCATAGCAACCATTTCCTTTTGGCGAAAGGAAATTGTGAGATGCTAATTGTGGGATTCCCTGAATCAGAGCTTTGTTGAAGAATATGACCTCTTGGTTCATAGCCAAGTAATTGGCCAGCTGGCGTTCCTCCAAGATTAATCCAGCATTATTGTCAGTTAGATAGAAATGTTTTGCTTAAACTATATAGTTTAAGGTGAGTGGGATTCTAAATGCATTTATTAACAGTGCAAGGGACATTGGACAGAAGATGTGTTAGCTGTCTAGGAGCCATGTACATTATCCAAAAAATAAAGGTGCATTTTTCATTTGCCTGCTTCAAATGTTTAGTTCTATTTAATTGAATTGTTATTTTTATTTATTGTTTGTAGCACACAGAAGACATTATCTCAAAGCAATATTACAGGAATCAGATCTAATAGTCAAATGTGCCAAGTCAAGGGACCAGTCTATAAAGGGAAAGCCATGCTTGGGTGTCATGGAACCAGGGGTGCAAAATAATGTTTCTGCGGAGTAAATTAAGTAAATAATGATAGTAGATTAAGATGTTGTACATATGTAGTGCATCTTGAGTGGTATTAATTACAAGCTTGTTAAAGTTACCACTGTGGCAGTAGTCATAAACCAGCTATCTTATCACATCTTTGAAACGGTTGCTCTTTCTCTGAGGAAAGAGGAGGTCTCATTTGTCTCATCTGAATAGTAAATAATGTGTAATGGTTGACAGTAGAAGGATTCATCTACATTGTGGAGGTGCAGCGGCGAGTCGGAGATGAGAAGAGACAGTAAAAGCTGACACACCTGAATAACTGCTAGAGGAACCATGAGCAGGTGACATATGCATAGAAATGCACTTGTCAAGGCATGTCTAAATAGCACACGAGGAATACAATAGAATACAAAATTCTGTATGGTTTGCAATACGGTGCAATTTTGAGGACATTTCCACTAATTTGTTGACAAATAATTATTAGTGTGTGTGAGTGGATTTTGGAGATATGCAACAAGGAATGTTAAACTGGCAGCAGCAACCCCGGAACTGAATTTTCTAAAAAGGAGTTGGCCTGAAACAGGAGGGGATGGTGGGAAAAACCTGCTTTGTTTGTATTAGCATTAAATATAGACAGAACAGTGGCTCCTCTTTTGTCTCAAAACGCAGTAGTGTAGCTGTATTTGTAAAATGAAGTTTAAAACTAAAACAATCTTTTGGAGCCCATATAGACTGTGTTTTTTCTATTTCTCTTGTAGATATAAAGTATGTTAAATATAATGCGTGTGCATGAACATGTATTTACCATACTGTGAACAAAAGGCCTCTGTTGCTTTAATGCAGGCCTTCCTCACATTCCTTGTTTATTTTGCCCCCATGTCTCCCTGCCTCTTCCTTTCTTTCTTCTGTCAGAAGGTCACTGCAGGAACGGCTGTCCAGTGGCTGACACAGCTTTTCCTTCCGCTGGTCACAAGCAAACTATTTTTATTTTTTGTATCTCTTCTTGAATTCTAATACAGCAGCATGTAAAATAACATCAGGCGACATTTGTGTGGAGAACAGTCAGCCAATGATAGGAAGAATGGGTTCTCTGTAACGTCTGACAGTAGGCTGCACAGTGATGTCAGGATTTGAATTGTGTGCTTGAGTCAAACATGAGTAACCTCCAGAGAGCCCCCCGGACCCTTTTAGAGTTTCAGAAGCACATCTCTCTACAGAAGACTGTTAAGCAGTGGCCCAGTCTCTGACCTCATGAAGGTGTCCTTGTTTTGCATCCTGTTGTAAAGCAATTAGGCAAAAGCCATCCGCACTGATAAAACAGAAAAGCACAGGGGCCATCCAAAGTTCCAACAAACGAGGAAGGAGAAGACAGTTACTGGAATCATAGGAAGCACCTATCTGGTTTGCTGCTCTACTTGACAGTGCCAATGTTTGCCCAGCAGTCATCCGGATACCACAGTATTACCAAGAATCATTAGCATCTAGTGGCTTATAAAAAATCAGCAGACGTCTGACGCAGAGTGAATTCAAGTGCATAACAATGGCATCAGAGGAGTCATGCAAAAAGCCTTTCAGTTCCACATGTTGCCTAACATGGAAACTAGCAAGGCCTGAGGGGAAATTCTAAAGTATGATGATGAACTGCTCACCTATCAAGCGCACAGTAGCAAGAGAAGCTGAAGATGAACTCTGAACACATATGCAGTATTTGTGGCGGTGACTCTGTGTGCTTTCCTGAACTAGCAAATCTGGTTCATCTGCCAACAAAACAATTATACACAGAAACGGAATCAACCAGTCACTAAAATATCAACATTATTTAGGAAATTTGATATACAGCCGGATAATTGTCGCCAACTAAAGCATGTCACAAAGTACCTGGAGTTATGATAAGATCTACGGTTTAGACTACAAGATGCATCTTTGCTCATTCATGCAATTCTGAAATGTCAGTGGAGTAAAAAAGGTATTGAGAGTTACAGAAAGAATTGTGGATAAATGTTCTCTGCTCTGATCCATTAGTAAGCACTGTATCCATGGTTCTTAAACGTGCCTCTGCCTTTCTATATTGCACTTTTATCATGATTAGATGAATCCTGCAAGAGGCTTTTTTTCCAATGAAAAAAGCCTGTAGTTGCAAAAAGTTGCAAGGTAATCAGGGTCTGCTGGATCTGATTGAATCACTCGTGAAAAGCAATGCTGATAATTATTGTAGGTGGAGTAGTAAATTGTGTGTACAGGGAACTATTCCAGAGGGAGCGCATGCTCAGATTACAGAATAAGACACTACAGTCCCAGGTCATTGAAGATTACTTGCCTCTGCAAGATTATGACATTAAAATATGAAGGTCATAGAACTTAATATGAACTTTTGAGCGTAGAATCATGAGCCCTACCTATGGCGTTGAAATAACCATCTGCCATTACATGAGATAAAACTGCTGCACCGATGATCAGACTTCACTGTATACGACACCACATGGTACTTTCTTCGTGTCTTTTATGATCTAACTCACAACACACTGCTAACCACTAATTTAGAAGGATGATTAGCTCTGCCACTTGGATTACACTAGTTGCCTAATATACAGTGTCTGCTCCTGTTGGTCGCAGGCTGATCCGTACACATGCTAGTCACATGCCATAGATGCCTGATGCCTGATGTTTCAGCCGTAATGGAATCCTTCATGCTTTCAAGGGAGTCACCAAAGAGCTTTGTTTCCGAGTACATGAACTACCCAGCATGCAGTATATATCAGTGCAATTGCTACTGGCCTTTGCACTACCAGTAACTCGGTGGCTGCGTTCCCTTAACAACACAAAGACCACACTCAAGGTTCAGCATGACTAACGCTTCAGTACGGACATCAAAGAGACCGCAGTCACTGAGGCGTACTGTCCCTACTGCTCCTGCTTTAAAGATGGATGCATTCTGAAACAGGACCGTCCATTTTAAGTGTTTACCATGGTAGCACGCTAACCTTCAGTAGCACCACTGACAGATCTGTTGTATTTCCTTGTTAGGGAAAGAACGAAGGAATAACGTTCTTGCACAGTGTAGCTGTATTGAACTAGTAACATGTCTGTGATTAACTACTAATCACAGACATGTACTAATCACTACTGTAAATTCTGAACATGAAAAAAGTGCCATGTTTAATGATAGATGCCATTAAAGGCAGAAATTAGTATCCATAACCTACATAACAAACTTGGCTATCAATACAGTAACACCCAGAGTCTATTAAGGCGAAACAGCCAACTCAAAACTCAAACAGGACAACTCAAATTTGGGAGACTAAACAAAACAGCCCAAGACTGCAGCATGTGAATCAAACTCCAGAATCAGTGCATTTTTATGGGGGAAAAGTCCAGGGCCAATATCGAAATATATTGCCCCCTAGTGCATTTGCATAGTACTGCATAAAAAAATCTTCAGAAATAAGTTTACGGGCAACAGATCATTTCCTCAAATATAAAACCTTATCTGAAGAAGACTAACTGTAGGTAGTCACCCAATATTACAAACTGAAAATGGGTAGTTATTCTTGACAGGACTGTTGCTGTCTCTGTGACAGTTTTAAGGCTTTGCCTCGAGACTTTCAGTAGTATTTAGTAGTTCTGTTTTCATTTCATATCTAAAAGAGAAATGATTGACGACTTTATTCTAGTTGGTTTGGATAGGTTTTAAATATTTATTTACAATATTTACATTATTGTGGAGGAGTCTAAAGAAAGTTCCTGAACATGTTTGCCTAGAAAAATGCTAATTACATGAAAAATATCACCAAAGCCATGTGTTTCGCGATCACTTACAGCAATTAATTATTACTATATTGTTGTAAAACGCACACATGGAAATGTTTTGGCATGAATAAAGTGCTATAGGGCACAAAACTGACATTTTCCCCTCCCCACTTGAGAGGTCCCTAGGAATACTAATTTGTCTCTGACCTTTGTATTCACATTAAAACACAATTACTAACATGTTCTAGCAACACCATTCAGTCACAGGTTACAATATTATATTTCAGTTTAGCTAAATTATTCATAAGTCAATCGAACAAATTATGAGGTCGTTATGTTCCCTACATGTGTCGACATTTTTGTCAGAAGATTTTGTTAGCTCCATAATCCAATTATATGTTAATTATCACAAAGTACAGCATAATTAGATACAGGGGCAGTATTTTTCACAGTTATAGTAAACAGGAAAGATTTTAGCAACATTGAAGGGGGGGCAGGACAGGGAATGGAATGGTCAAAATGTCATCACATGACAGGAAACATGGCGTGGGTGGTGTGTTTCCTCTCCATTGATGATTATATCATTAGTCTTATCATAACCAAATGGGCCACTACACACTGGTCTAGAGATAATATTTATTTGACATTTCTTGATCTGAATCCTATGAATGAACAGCACCAGTTCAAATATGAAGCTGCCTGATTTTGAACCTTCTGATCAGTGTGCATGTGGGATTGAAGCGAACACTCTCACACTTGCCCAGTGTAATGCACTGATCCGCCATACAAATCCACACTCCAACCACTGTGACAGACGAGTGAGTGGTTAAAGCAAACTTGAGCTGATGCCATAAAGAGGCACATGACATCAGTTGTCACACTCATCTGCCATGTGAAGTTTCGATGCCCCAAGGCTTAAGTCAACCGGATTAAAATGATGACGCTACATCTTCCTTATACGTGGCCAGTGGCTACAGGACAGATTCCTTCTATGTACATCACCTCTAGAAATCATGGTCCTTTGATTTCTTCATTACCCACAAACTTCTAGCCTCACATTTTGTGCAAAGTGGACTGAGGAGAGGTTAGTCTTTCATGAGGGCCCAGTTCCATACACTCCAAACACACAGCACATGCGCTTCCCAAAACCTCGAGGTGACAAGAGCCGCGTTAAACGGCACAGAGTAACAGGGAATCAGTTTTCACAGCACAGCCTGCGGCCGTGTTTTATCTGCTCGCTCTCCATCACCATGCTGAATGCATTTCGCCAATGAGTAAATTTGCTGTGACAATGTGGGCACAAAAGAATGTGAATATTCTGTGGCCACACAAACATCACTATTTATACCAACATTAGTCCCATGCCTTTGGTGACTGGACCGTAACAGAAGTAAATAAGACTGGCTGAGTGTAACCATTGTGTAAACATCACTACGCACATGAAGGGTCTCATCTGACCTTTTAAAGTACTTTATATTAATACTTAAACCAGGTTTAGTTCTATAAACCAGCATTTATAGAATGAACTTGTGTTTAAGGACTACTATCCAGTTCTCTCTCGTTCCTGTTTTATTAAAGCAGCCAATGCATCTGGGACAATTAATCAGGAACTGTAAACTCTATTGATCAGATGGTGAAGATGTGAATGGCTGGGATTTCATAAGTGAAATGGATTATAATATAACCAGAAGCCTGGTCAAACATTTATATAATTTGAGTTACATATCTTTGGGATAAGTAAATTAATGCTTCCCTTCGAGGAACCATAAGCTTCCTTCTAGTTTCTCGTGTTCCTCCTGGTGAGCCAATAAATACAAGTTTTAGATTTTAATACGCATAAAAAATATAATTGTTTCCGCATATAACAATATTTACTTATATGTGAGTAAGAACCTCACAAATATAAATTTAATGCATGGTCAGATGCAAATACATATAGCATTTTGGTGGTGTTGGTAAAAACACACACAAAAAAGAGTAAGTACTGACTATTCAGTCCTTCTTTTTCAGGTCAATCCAATGAATCGAAAACATTTACTGTCTTCTCACTGGCTCCCCCTGGTGCTGGCACAGGACATGTGCCTAAACTTACTCATTCTCACTTCAAAAGGACAGATTTTAGCTCAGAATATAAATGGAACAAGAGGAAATCTGAGTCCAGAGAATTACTCATGGCTTCATACGAACACAGACCCTGAAGACATGGCGGCAGCTTTGCTTACCCTGTAAGTAGGTTAGTCAGCCAGTCCTTCAGCAGCTGGTAACCCAACACCTGATGTTCCTACAGTAACCTGCTCACAAGAAACGCAGGCTCTCTCGGGAACTCAGACTAGCCTCCACCATCTCACACAACTCTATTTGATTTTGGCTGTGTGTGTGGAGTGGTGTGGTGTGGAATGGGGGAAGACAGTGAGAGACAAGAAATTATACTGAGTGTTAGAATTGGAGGCAACTATAAAAGTTACCTATAAACTATAGAGCTATAAAAGAGTCACATGACCATCATGAGGAACACCTTTATTTGTAGTAATTAAAATAAAGAGCTGACATATCAGTCATTCAGTTTGATGAGCCTAGCAAACATGCAAGCATACAGACATATTTAACGCTAGCACACCTTCCCCTAACACACTGAAGAGTGGATAGACACAGAGCCTCCCAGCGCACAGAGCAAGGATAATACACATAAATATTATGGCAGCACTTTAGAAAGAAAAATATATAATACAGAAATCTACTGTAATTATATTAAAGGAGAGTGCAAACAGTTCTGACATATACTCTCAGCAGGTGTGAGGTAAAGAGTCTGTGAGAGTGTGCGGACTTTCACAGCATGCTGATTTGCTGAGAAGAGAGACAGGAGGTTGTGGGTATGGGGACAGTGTGTGTAACAGTCATTTAATGTTCTGTTACAGGGTTACAGTAGCCTTTCTGGGTGGGTTTTAAAGACCTGTGTCATTGTAGGTTGGGGCAGAGGCCTTCAGAATGCTTTGTGCATTTTCTTCCACCAGAGCGCGCCATCTAACCTCCCCGGTTAGGAGAAGATCCTCCCCATCCAGAGAATCAATAAACTGCATCTGTTAGGAGTATGAGGAAGAAGAGAGGGGGTGTCGGGTTGAGACGGAACTACTGCAGGCTTGCATGGGTTTACATAAAAAATGAAAAAGAAACATTAAATGAGAAAAGGTTATGTGGCAGGTTAAACAAGTTTACAGTACCTAGTACTTACAGTACTTAGAGATACCCGACAGACAGCACATCATGACCTTGAAGTTTTATTTAATTTTTAGATCAGTGAAATAATTTGAAACACAAATGTTTTGGTATACTTCTATTACAGAATGTTCCTCATGACCCCAGACAAAATCACCAAGAAACATGGCTACAAGTCCTTTGTGCTGCTGAACCGAAAGCCTTCAAATCTTGGACTGAAACTGGATCGAAGCCCAGAGTGAATTATTTTTGTTTGTTTAGCTTGCTGAAGGAAGAGACAAAAAAGTCTTCCTCCATTTCAGCCTGTTATCTGCTCCACAGAATGACAAAACACATTATCAACAGTTAGATTGACAGCTAATTAACCTTTTAATTATGTTAAATATGAAGTTCTTTGTATCTCTTGTTCATGCATTTGGTGTGATGCATAAAACTTACCATTGTTACCGTTGACGGAGTAACATTAAAAGGTTTATGGGAAGGTAAAACAGGTTGTCCCTCCCATGTCACTCCAGTGTTTGATAATGTTGATAAGTCAATACATCACTGAGCTTTTATTTTACGTGTCTTGCTAATATTCTTGTTCGACAGCCAATTCTGAGTTACATTTTCCACTCTGCACTATGTAAAGTGACACTGTACAGTAATAACTGTGATTCTTCACCATTAACTTTGTCATAAACATCTCATGTTACAAGCCAGCAAGGCTCTAATAAAAACCACTACCTAGTGTCAATTAAAATAACAGAACGGTAAATAATTATCAAATTACTTAATTAATTGAAGAAAAACAATCGACATCACAGGCAATTTGCTTCTTGCCAAGTGGACTCCTCAAGGAATTAGGCCATTTTAAGAGACGTTTTAAACCACAGAGTGTAACATTCACATGTCTAAGTTTCTGACCCAGAATGTTGTGCCTTCCCGCAGCTTGTGATTTAGTTAAAACATGATCTTGTTATTGCTTTTCCATATTGAGCTATTGTGTGTATGCACTTATTCAGTATACATGTGTCATTTAGTAGTTTATTAGCCTCTTTTTTGTAGTTTATTAGCCTGTGTGGTTATTACTTCCCCACTTCCATGTTTTAGTGGGGTCCCAGTCTGCTGTGTTCGCACCTTGTTGAAGGCTGCATGGTTGCAAATAAAGAGCTGGTGTTGCAGCAGAAAATATTTTCTCTAAGGCTTCTACAAAAACAAAGAATTCCACAAAAGCACCTAGGACATGGTCTGGCTGGCCAGCGGATGTGCCGATGCTGCCTCCTACCTGAGGTCCAACATCCACATTGGAGAAACTGTTTCTGTTTTTAGGCTGAACTATGAATATGGACTGCTTCTAGCTGGGCCGCCCAATGAAGAATGGGTTCCCTTTGGGTTCTGGATCTGGACCCATGCAAAAAAAAAAAACAAAACGCTATATAAATAAAATTGATGACTATTGCAGATGCTACAATGTTATCTATAGCAAGCTGTTTAGCCAACATCAACCAGATATTCGTTTTAGGTGCAAAAGATATATTCAGCATTACATAGTTGTCTGGAGCAACAAACAGCATTGTGACGATGACGATGCCTTCTGTGTTATTCCAGTTGAATCAAGTGCTCCTCTCTTCATCTAAATGGTGGGATTAGTGTGTAGGCAGCACAAAGACTCTGCTTAAGGACCCTGGGGAACGGAATGCTGATCACGTGCTTATTTTGGTCTTCACTGCTAACCACTTCCTGTCTATAACTAACTTAGCTAGACAGTCCCTATGCAGAGGTGCCAAGACCCTTTGCACAAGACGTGTGTGTGAACACACCTTCTAGGTGGACCGCACCTGCACAAATACAGTAAAAAAAAGGTTCAAAATCTTCCATCTTAATTTATGGCTAGTTAGTGATGGTAGATTGGTGTATTTATTGTGAACAAAGGATCAATGCCCAACATTAACCTTAACACCACTTTTACAAAAATGACTAAAGACAAAGTGACCAAACACCCCATATTCCAAAATGAACCCTATATTCTCATTCTATAACCCATTCTCCTCACAAGGAGAAGTACCTCATTTGAGTCGGCTCATTCTTGGTATGTTATTTTAGCATCAATGTGCTCTTTCGTTGCTGGAGCTGTTGGTTCGCTGCTTTGTTGTTCTTGGGGGTGAGCGTACGGAACATGGGGTTGGAGGAAGGTCACTCGTGAGGGTGGGTGGAATAAACCTGACTCACTTCTGATGACTACAAATATTTGGCCTTTTCTTGTTTTGACTAACGCCATGACAGATGGCATGAAGAAAATGCGACACGCGTTTGCTGAGCGGCTAAATCAAAAACAGGTGGAAATGTTAGCACAGCACACCATGATGTCAGACCACGTGTACGTCAGACGTGATTAGCATTAAGCAAAGATGGTGTCAAGCCTGAGCAAACAGGCATGCACGCATACACCCGTGAACACAGCCGCACGCGCTTCAGAAGAGGTCTAGTAACCGTAGTGACAACGTGTTGCTGGTTGCCATCACACTTCAAGCAGCTGTTTGAGGAGGTTGTACTGTGGTAACCACCACCCAGTCAACACTTTCTGACTCTTCTATCCTGTGCTAATTAGACCCCAGAAAGTGAGTCTCTGTGCTGTGTGTTTATCTGTGAGCTGCCCCCTCCTAAGGGCCATGTGCGCTTGCACGCACGCACACACACACACACACACACACACACACACACACACACACACACACACACACACACACACACACACGCGCACACACACACGCGCACACGCGCACACACGCACACGCCTCATTTGCAATAAATTCCTACCATCACTTGTAATGGGCCAACACAGCTGCTCAGAGCTTGTGGCGTAAGCAGAGATGGAGTACATTGTGTGTGTGTAAGTCCTGTTCCTGTGCAAAATGAGGCATCACTTGATCAAACGATGAGCGATACACTGGAGAAGCAGACTCTTTCCTTTCAGTTAACAAACCATTAATTCAGGGATTTGAAAACAATAAGAAAACCACTTATAACTCTGATAAATGAACCCCAGTGTGTACCCTAGAGCCACAACAGTACTCAGTGGCTTAGAGTAACCTGATCCCAATATTGACTTCAGCGTATAGCATCTAAATCTGCATGTTGTGTTGGAAACAGTAAACATGATTTATGGTGTAGCAGCACTTATGGCATTTGAAGGTAATAGGTGAGTGTTGGTCAGAGGTACTACAGCCCTAAATGAATTATATAAAAATCATGATTAAAAGAGAAGGGAACACTCTGTATGAGGGAATTAAGCTTGGGTAAAGTCTATTAAAGTTTTAACAGAGCTGGCACAAGTATTTTTGGGCTTTTTGAGGGGAGTGTGCATGCACGTGGTTTTGTACAGTGGGGAAAATAAGTATTTAGTCAGTCACCAATTGTGCAAGTTCTCCCACTTAAAAAGATGAGAGAGGCCGGTAATTGACATCATAGGTAGACCTCAACTATGAGAGACAAAATGTGAAAAAAAATTTGAGAAAATCATTTTGTCTGACTTTTAAAGAATTTATTTGCAAATAATGGTGGAAAATAAGTATTTGGTCAATAACAAAAGTTCATCTCAATACTTTGTTGTATATCCTCTGTTGGCAATGACAGAGGTCAAACGTTGGCACACACTGTTGCTGGTATGTTGGCCCATTCCTCCATGCAGATCTCCTCTAGAGCAGAGATGTTTTGGGGCTGTCGGCGGGCAACACAGACTTTTAACTCCCTCCAAAGGTTTTCGATGGGGTTGAGATCGGGAGACTGGCTAGGCCACTCCAGGACTTTGAAATGTTTCTTACGAAGCCACTCCTTTGTTGCCCTGGCAGTGTGCTTGATATCATTGTCATGCTGAAAGACCCAGCCACGTTTCATCTTAATTGCCCTTGCTGATGGAAGGAGGTTTGCACCCAAAATCTCACAATACATGGCCCCATTCATTCTTTCATGTACACGGACCAGTCGTCCTGGTCCCTTTGCAGAGAAACAGCCCCAAAGCATGATGTTGCCACCCCCATGCTTCACAGTTGGTATGGTGTTCTTTGGATGCAACTCAGCATTCACTGTCCTCCAAACACGACGAGTTGTGTTTTTACCAAATAGTTCTAATTTGGTTTCATTTGACCATATGACATTCTCCCAATACTCTTCTGGAGTATGCTCTCTATCCAAATGCTCTCTAGCAAACTTCAGACGTGCCTGGATATGGACTGGCTTAAGCAGGGGGACACGTCTGGCACTGCAAGATCTGAGTCCCTGGCGTCGTAGTGTGTTGCTGATGGTAGCCTTTGTAACGTTGGTCCCAGCTTTCTGCAGGTCCTTCACTAGATCCCCCCTTGTGGTTCAGGGATTTTTCCTCATCGTTCTTGTGATCATTTTGACCCCACGGGCTGAGATCTTGCGTGGAGCCCCAGATCGAGGGAGATTAGTAGTGGTCTTGTAGGTCTTCCATTTTCTGATTATTGCTCCCACAGTAGATTTCGTCACACCAAGCTGCTTGCCTATTGCAGATTCAGTCTTCCCAGCCTGGTGCAGGTCTACAATTCGGTTTCTGGTGTCCTCCGACAGCTCTTTCTTCTTCACCATAGTGGAGTTTGGAGTGTGACTGTTTGAGGTTGTGGGCAGGTGTCTTTTATACTGTTAACGACTTCAAACAGGTGCCATTAATACAGGTAATGAGTGGGGGAAAGAGGAGCCTCTTAAAAAAGAAGTTACAGGTCTGTGACAGCCAGAAATCTTGCTTGTTTGTAAGTGACCAAATACTTATTTTCCACCATTATTTGCAAATAAATTCTTTAAAAGTCAGACAAAATGATTTTCTCAATTTTTTTTCCACATTTTGTCTCTCATAGTTGAGGTCTACCTATGATGTCAATTACAGGCCTCTCTCATCTTTTTAAGTGAGAGAACTTGCACAATTGGTGACTGACTAAATACTTATTTTCCCCACTGTATGTGTCTCCACGAGTGGGCATGTGGTGTGGTGTGACCTGGGGTGGGCATGTGGTGTGGCGTGACCTGGGGTGGGCATGTGGTGTGGCGTGCCCTGGGGTGGGCATGTGGTGTGACGTGCCCTGGGGTGGGCATGTGGTGTGACGTGACCTGGGGTGGGCATGTGGTGTGACGTGACCTGGGGTGGGCATGTGGTGTGACGTGACCTGGGGTGGGCATGTGGTGTGACGTGACCTGGGGTGGGCATGTGGTGTGACGTGACCTGGGGTGGGCATGTGGTGTGACATGACCTGGGGTGGGCATGTGGTGTGACGTGACCTGGGGTGGGCATGTGGTGTGACGTGACCTGGGGTGGGCATGTGGTGTGATGTGTCCTGGGGTGGGCATGTGGAGTGACGTGTCCTGGGGTGGGCATGTGGAGTGACGTGTCCTGGGGTGGGCATGTGGTGTGACGTGACCTGGGGTGGGCATGTGGTGTGACGTGACCTGGGTGGGCATGTGGTGCGACGTGACCTGGGTGGGCATGTGGTGTGACGTGACCTGGGGTGGGCATGTGGTGTGACATTACCCTCTTTGGTGTTGTCGAACGGTACCGGCTCATGTGGATTTAGGGGAAAAGAAAGTGATGAGAAGGCAGTGTGCATATGGGTAACGAGGTTGCGAGGTATATACCAGGTTGTAAGTGTAAGAGGTAGAACACGCTGGCTTTATAGAGGACGCCAAATATAACAGAATTTCACTCCCCTGTGTTTCTTCCAGTTGCATAAAACTGACTCCATTCTCTATCCACAAAATATTGTTTTTCTTCTTTTAAAGTCATTGTGGTCATAGTAACAACAGCTGACTAATTTCTTGGCAAGATATTCCCTACCTACGTTTACATGTACAGAAAAGTCATATTTATGTGCATAACTGGTTAATCCCATTATTTTAAACCACTGGCATGTACTGAAAGAAAGAGACTTTGGCCAGACACAGGGTATTCACGAAACTGTCTCATACTCCATATGGACCACACAGTTAAGTGCACTGTGAGATCCTACCTTTAGAAACCCAGAATATTATTTCATAACTTAAAAAATTCCGCTCCTCAACAGGCAAGAACAATACCCCAAGTATGTCAGTGAGCTTGTGGACTTCTCAGAGATATGTAAAAGAAAAACTAGAGATGAAGCAGTGAAGACTTCCCTAGCTTGGTATAGTGAGTAGAACATGGTCTTTCAAGCTCTTTCAGGATTTCTCTTGGTCTGCTTTGTGCTTGCATACCACCTTTTCCTTCTTCGCAACAACTGCATTTTAACATCATTTAATAGTTGAGCCAAATGTCTAGTTGACCAATCACTTGATCCTGTTTGAACTGTTCCCACCCTCCCAAAGCCCTCCACTGACCTGTTTGCGGACATATTCTACCATGAGTTCCAGCTGTCTGGGGTCTTCACACTGCCTGTTGAACAGATTCCTCCACAGTGCTGCTGCAAGGACACAGTCATCTGACAAGATCCCCTAAAACAAAGCAATGGCACTTTCTTTCACTGGTTAGGATCACGTGGAATCTTTTCTCGTAATTTTAAATGGAAACTTAGCTTTCATACTTGCGTCTGGCATCCAGTAGCAAATAATTTTATGACACATACATCATTTGCCATTTTGTGTGTCTGCTTACACCCAAAAAAATATGGTTGGAAGCCATTAAATATTATAAAAGTCAAATTTCACGGAGCTGTGTTTTGGCAGGACTGGCAAAAAGGAGTTTGCTCATAATGTGTCCTAGTTTCAAGGTTACTTATGGTCAGTCTTATCCTCCTGTAAGTTTTTATCCCCAAATGTCTTTCTCCTATTCTTCTGAAGCATGTGACAATATAATCAAATCTTTTTGAACTGGTACCACTGAGCACAGAGCCGTTGAGCTTGAACAATGTGTCTTGACCATGTGACTAGTGTGTATATCAGCACTATAGCAGTATTTCAGCCCTGTAGCATTGACATAAATTGCACTCCCACCAATGAGAACATAGTCAGTTATATTTTTTTGGATTTGCTATTTGGATTTTCAAGCTACATAAACAAACAGCAAACAAATTGTGGATGGTTTTTAAAAAGAGCTTTAAAAAAATGGTATGTATGAGTGCCAGTGGAGCGGACTCTTTCCTGATGATTCCCCAAAAGGACAAGACACTTCATTCAACCTAAATCACTGCATTACGGACATGGCAGATATGATCCGTGATGACTATGGATTGCAACGGGCCGTGTGAAAGTCTGAACATCCGTTTTAAGATTAATATCACTGAATTATTTTTGTGTTGTGTGCTGGTGCTTTACCTCATCATATCCGAAAATAGCAGCATAGAACATCTCCGTCATTGCCTTCATACTCTCTTTCCTGTTAAACGCATCAATCTGAGACAAAGACAGAGAGAGAGAGACAGAAAGAAAGAAACAGATAGAAAGACTGTGTGTGAATGTGATTAAATCTATACTGGGCTGTAAACACGTCATATGAATATCATATACATACATCAGTGTTCACAGCATCAATTTTATCTAGAGTGACAACTAATCAAAATATGTAAGAACATATTATTTTCTACGAAATACAACTGTGTGAAAAAAATTTCTTCAATTGTAGTTCCTTTTCAAACCACATGGTGGTGCACAACACCTACGTGTACTTGGTAAAAAGAGATACATTAACATTTCTGATAACAATCATATTTAATTTTGAGATTTGTACTCGTTTAGCAATTTGGAATCTGACAAATCCTTTAAGCACATTTCAGTGTATTACTGAAACCTTTTTTTAAATGTTGTATAACCAATATATCCAATAATTGAATTTGTAATTGTACTGTTGGCCAATATGTATTTCCACATGGAACATAATTAGCAAGATTAACCAAAATTCTCAACAAATACACACACTAATCATAACCCTTCCGATTACATTTCGAATTGATTTTAAGGCCATAATATCGGAGTGAATTCATTGCACACTATAATCCATCTCGCCTTCTGCGCTCCAAACATGAAGCACTTCTCTTAGTTCCAAAAATTAGTAAGACTGTCAGAATCTGGGATTGAATTTAGAAGGCTATTGCATAATTGAGCACAGTTCCAATCTTTAAATCTAGAATCAAGCCTTCAGTTAATATTCTACATGTGAAGGTGTGGAGCTCGGGGGCCCCAGTCATCGAGTCTAATGGTAATCTGAGATGTTGATGCTGTCATCCAGCCATGTCATGTGATCACTCTAGTAAAGTCTCAGTGAGCCCTCATGACTATGGTCACCTCTGAACCCCTCCCTTTAGTTATGCTGCTATAGATTAGCCTGCCGGAGCCATATGCTAATCACTGGCACGTGAGCTATGTATGTTTAAATCAATGGTTGTCTAAACAGATGTTCACATACTCAACCTGTATCTTATATCTTGTTTGCATGTTTCTACCTAAGAGGATTCCATACAAGCACCTAGGAGATGGTCTGGCTTGCCAGTGGATGTACTGATGCCGTGGTTGGATGTGTCATTGCCACAAGAGGACGTGCTGATGCTAGCTCCTACCTGAGACTCACCATCTGCACTGAAGGGACTGTGACTACTCGGCTTGGAATTAGAACTATAACTATAGAACTACATTTGAACTATAAATACGAACTTCTGCTAGCGGCCGCCCAATGGAGGATGGGTTCCCTTTTGAGTCTTGGTCCTCCTGAGGTTTCTTCCTAATCCCCACCATCATTGGCAGTTTTTCCTTGATACTGTTGTCTCTGGCTTGCTCATTAGGGATCTGGGACCATACGATTGTAAAGCTGCTTTGTGACAACATGTGTTGTAAAAAGCGCTACATAAATAAATATGACTTTGACTTATCTTGTGTGGAGTTTATTAAAATTTCAACACAAACAAGAGCAGAAACTTAACACTCTAAACCAAGAGTTCTGGTACTTTTAGCTTTTCCAAATGAAAGCATGTTGTGTAAAAGCATATTTCCCCATGAAGGCCAAGAAAACGTTCCTACAAAGTAAGAATCATGTTTTCCTACCCTCATGGGCACATTTGGTCACTCAAAAAGATTAACACACACACATGTGCAAAAGCACACGCGCAAACCCGGCAGCCTTGAGTCCTAGGTGATTTCAAAACAAGCTTGTTTATTTTCGGCCCTTCCTCGGCGGACTCTGAGCATGTGCGGAGAGGCCTGGCCTGACCCACACGGCCGCACGGTCGCAGTCAGGCACCTGCACGTAATTACAGAGACCTGCCAAAAACCAGTCTCAAACAACCTCGCACCTCCTCCTGCTCCCCCCCCTCCCCCTGTCGTCCACACCCCCTCTTCCTTCATTTTTCCTCCTCACATCCTTGCTCTTTCCTTTCTGTCTTCTTGTTTTTCCACTCCTTGTCCAACCACACATGGAACTGGCTTGGTAAAGACGTTTGACATTGCATATAGTGCTCGATAGACAGAAAGTGACGGTTACACAAGATCTTGTCCATACACTGGTAAAGCAGCACACGATCCTGGTTGACTGTTATTGCTGCTTAGAAACACACACAGACACATGCACACACATCCTTGAAAATGCTTAGGCCAGCCAGATGCTGATATTGTGTGTGTGTGTGTGTTGTGATTGCAGGAAAAGTGAAGGAGGGCTGGTCCAACATGGCACAAATGACAAGTGTTTCCCTACTCTCAGCACAATTAGCGCATGTAACCTAATCGTGGCAAAGTTTGAGCAGGAGGGGGTCTTTCACTTTCCACTGCTGTAACATTACCCAACTCCCAGTGAGTCGACCTGTTACAAACCTGTCAGACGCACTGATTACACACGAGGCTTTTACAGCCCCCCCCACCCCACATCTGGACGCAAATGTACATTCCTCAGTTCCGACCAGGAAGCAGACTTCCGTAACGGATCATGATCTCGGCTAGCCTCCTTTGCACTTACACAGCTAACGTTAACCTAATCTTTAAAGCTGGCAAATGTTCTTGACACAAAATCCTTTACATCATATGATTTAGGAATGAACTGCAAAGAAGAGGTCAGCATTAGTATCCCGCTGTGCCAGAATTCGGAGGTCATCAGAGGGGGGAATGGCCTCCACTTCGAATAGTTTACTGTACCTCATTTGACTCTTTCAAATCTGCACCATGCCAACAACTGAGCCAAAAATGAAAATGAACCCCACTCCACCAAACCGAGAAGTATAGAAACTCATATAGCATCATGCATTTTTAAGAAGTAAAATTTACACAAATTAGTAATTACTGCTTTAACTACTGCTGTTGATAGCCATTAGTTGAAAGTCATATATGGTCTTTATACTAGTTATAACAGTTACTAATGAACAGCACAACACCTTGAAACAGAACAGGTTGTCTGGAATTGGCATTCCATTTCATTCTATTAAAACATTAACAAAGTTAACCAACCCCTACTGATTATGAGAAATATATTTGAACCAACTGCTAACCAAATTATTGGAGGCGACTGGGAGAGCAGGTTAAATCTAGGTTAGGTTTAACCTGAACTTAGAGAACTCAGGATAGACTCAAAATAGACAATGTGCGAAGCACGTAATGATGTACTTACCAAAAAGAGCCTGGCCTAATCTTTTAAGGATTACAATAATACACTAAATTCAAAACGATTCATTGCAGTTTGACACTGGTATCATTTATGCATTTAAAAAATCTAAAATGTGACTGCAATCTTGTGCTTGAATTATGGGGGCATGGGCAGGTGGGAGGTTCCATTATTGGAAGATGAGGGCACTGCTACACTAGTGTAGGACTGGGCAATGAATTGAAAACGCATCGAAAACGACATTCAAAACCTCTAACCAACATAATTTTGCCCATGTCAATTATTTTATTTTTTGGATTTTAATTACCGTATTTTCTGGACTATAGAGCGCACCTCAATATAAGCCGCACCTACCAAGTTTTTTTTTTTTATGGAAAATGTTGTATAAGCTGCAACGGGCTATAAGCCGCATATATCTACTGAACTGAATACAGTGAGTCCCCACTTAACGATGGGCCTGGTTAACGGAGGACCGGAGTTACCACCAACTTTTTAAAATTTTGCGCGGAGGGGCAGTGGCAGCACAGCGGAGTGTTGTGGAGTGTAGTGGAGTCAGGGTATCTGCACATTTTTAAATCTGCAGATTTGAAAAATTCTTAAATTTTTTAATTCAATGACTTTTAAGACCTTTTTAATACCTCTCACAAGAAAAAATAATACCAGGTTTGCCAACTTTTCAAGATCGCTTGGAGTGAGATTTGAACCTGGAGGGGGTGGCGAGTGTAAATTGTTGGTGGGGGGGGACCGTAAGTTGTTGAGGTGTTGGGTGCACGACCTCACGCAGGGCCGCACAGTAATCGCCACCGCGATTCCGTCATTGTCGGTATGCGGAACCTCGCGCCGGTCGCGTCGCGTCATGTATAAACCAAGCTTGACGTGGCTCAGGGATTACGGCACATGCAGCGCCGTGCGCAGTGCCCTAGTGCCTGTACATTTACATTGTAATGGTCCAATGAAGGTAATTTAAAAACCAGGACATTTCCTCAATTAAAAAAAAACCCGGGACAGGATGTGAAATACGTCCCGGGAAATACGGACGTTTGGTTTCCCTACACAGTAGACAAATCATTTTTGGCACTTACAGTTAAACTGCAGTTAGCAGCGAATGACTCGATATGCATATTACTATTACGAGTGCTATCATATCGCTTGTGTTTTTCAGATTTCATATGAGAATCCAGCGCTTTACAGCCCATTGTACCAAGTTTGAAAGTTCACATCGCACCTCATACGAATCACTGGAAGGTTTCAGCCAGCCACAATATTTTTCATCCTCCAGCCACTTTGAATCGACATTTACCCATGTCTGTATCGGAGCCTTGTATTGTTGTTCCCGCCGCAGCCCTCAAATAAGAAAAGCAGCTTGTTAGACAGCTAAAGCATCGTCTGCTGTTTCCACCTGTTAGGTGACGTACTACTGCCATTTAGCAGGCAGAGTATACGGCCGTTGCGGAAATGATAATTATTGTGGGATATACATCGGTAAAATAAAACAGAAAAAACTGAGCAACACTGTAACGTCGGGGGTGTGCCATGATCAGGGGGCGGACGCACAGGCGCAAGAGAGCGGGACTCACAGCCACTAGCGGAAGCCATACTGGCTAACCGTGTGGTATTCGCACGAAGCGCTTTGCTCTTACGTGGCATGTTAATAAAGCACCGACAAACAGACTACAGATACTCACGAAAGGACACTTGTATTACACAAAGCACATGAGGATGAATACATACAAAGAACCAAAACATACGATGAGACAATACGGAAACGAAAACCATAAGAATACTACACAACACTCTATACCAGGAAACACAGAACACGTAAGCTACTAGAACTGAACACAATCACACAGGGCGACACATAGCTAGACTGCAACGTAAGGAAATGTAACACAACCACAACTAACCGTGCACAACACCAGGCAAACCAAACATCCAAAGGGAAACGTGAACATAACAAAAGCGAACCTCACACATAGACACAAGAACTAAGTACACACAGCTACTATCACACAGAGGAAGATAACCAAACAGTAGCACAACCAAAACTTAACTTAGACATCAATATACAAACAGTAGAACTCACAAGAACCAGATGGAAACATAAACCACACGCACCACAAGACTCTGATTTCCACACAAACACAGAAGCACACGAAAACCCTAATCCCTACAACAACATACAAACAATAGCATCAGCAAGAACCTGATAGAAACCACGAACCACAGAAGCATATAACTCTGACTCCGACAAACATTGACCCACAAAGAAAACCCAAAACACAAGGACTTTATACAAACCTAAACGAACAGTCAAACAAGCAACAGCTGAAACCAATGAAACAAAAACAGGCAGAACTAAACAGAGAAGACCAGAGGAGGAGGAGCCAGGCCAGACAGACAGGAAGGGGGCGGAGCTAGGTGTGACAAACACACTTATTTAATGCCTCCCCTTCTAAAATTCCAGACATTTAAGACATTTTTAGACCTTGAATATGTAAAACTAAATTTAAGACATTTTAAGACTTTTTAAGGACCCGCGGGTACCCTGAGTGGAGTGTTGTGTACGATAAGCTGAGGCAGCGCAGCTTTTCTGTCTCTACCCCAATCGTTAAGCAGGGACTCACTGTACATTTAACTGATCTGATCAGTTTCTGAACGGTGTCTGTAGCATTTCATTTGTGACAGTTTTAGCTTTCAGCCGGTGTTGTGTCGAATTCCGACTCCCCTTGTGTATCCGCGCATAAAGACGCTACAGATTATATTGTCAATTTATGTTTCTATGCATAAATAAGAGCTAGACTTAAATTATCCATCACAGCAAACTGCATTATTTATGTCCAAAGCCACATTGGCTCAAGGGTGTTAACTATTTTAAATAAAATACACTGGCTATACCGAAGTTCACCTCTGACCACGACTTCGCAGTATTACAGCAGTATAATGTCTAAATATCTAGTTAGGACAAAACTAGAATGCTCAATGAACTAAGTTATAATCACTGTAACTCCCTAATATCATTTGTAGCGTCTTTGTGTGTGTGCAAACGAGGGGACTCGGAATTCAGCACAACACATGTGGGTTTGAAAAGATTTCTCCATCGTGCCTGCTGCTTGCATGTGTTAAATGAAATTGAGCACTTTCTTCTTTGATTTACAACTTTGTCCTACCACCTGATTCATTTTCTGCTCCGCCTCCTGATGGGTGAAGAAAAATCTACAGAAAAGCCGCACCTCAGTATAAGCTGCATTGTTCAAATCGTGGGGAAAATAGTAGCGGCTTATAGTCCGGAAAATACGGTATATCATATTCAACTTTCATATTCAAATTTTCCACAGTGATGAATATCTTGTATTTTTAAATAATACTTTGCACTGTAGCCACTGGAACTTGAAAACATTGAGATATGGCCTTATAGCCCTTTCCTGACTTGAGAGCCACAACGTGCCGTTGCAGGTCCTTAGTTAGCTCCTTTATCCTAGCCATGACTGTCCACAAAAAAACTGCAGAGGGTTGCTGTTTTTCACACGATGGATTAAAGCTGTTCCCAATGAATCAGGGTAATTAGGATGCTTTAGAACAGCTTGGACTATTTTAAATGGTATTGAACTTTGGATTTTCGCATAGACTGTGAGTTTGCAAAGGGTATAAATAATTTTTTACATGCCACTTTTTGTTGAAATGTAAATAAAAGCTGAGAAATATTTTTTCCACAACAATGCCTCTTGTACTTCCTTTTGTAAACTTCTGAGATAGCTGTGTCATTTCTGTTCAAAATAATAAAAATAGTTTTAATGTATGAATAATTTCAGACAAGACTGTACATAAATATATGTCAATACTTTGCCCACTGTTCCTGTACTTAAAATACTCTACAACATGTGTAGTCTGTGCAGTCCGCCCTGTCTAGTCAGCAACAGTATGACCTCATTATTAGAAAAAATATCACAGCTGTAATAGTTCAACACTTAGTTAACTTATTAAGCTTATTTTAAGGATGTTTAAAAATGGATTTTAATTCATAAAATGAATTTCAAAAAGAATTATTTCCTCTAAGATATAGAAACAGTTGCTCAATATAAACAGAATTATCTCTATTCTTCTGTGTAACTTTTGAAAAGAGAAAATCAAAATATTTTATTGTATCAGTATTAGTGGTGGGCCGTTAACGGCGTTCGTTAATTTGATAATCTTATCGGGCGATATAAAAATTATCGCCGTTAATCTATTCTTAAAGTTGGGTTGGGAACTGGGTCAAAATGGGTAAGCAAACTATGATGACTTTCAACTTGATAGTTTAGCTCGGCTGTATTCCTAACCAAATTGCACAGTAGGGGTGAGAACTAGTTTTCAAACCTGTGAATTACAAATCGTACGTTTACATGGATGCAGCCACGAAGTCGCCAGGTTTGCTTCATGGAAAATTCATTTTTAGGAACGTAAAGTGTTACCGGAGCGGAGCTCGGAGCGGTCGTTTTCTGCATGGTCCTAGCACTAGATTCGTCGCTATTTAAATATTTATTTTTAACCGTTAAAACTGCAGAGGACCAAAACCGGCTTTTGAAATTACGTCCGTGAGGTTAAATGTACTAAATGATCAACCCCTTTTAATGTACAGTAGGCTTACAAATTCATGTTTAACTGAATAAACCGTTGAACACGAGTAGCCTACATTTTATTGAGCATGTTTTTTTCTTCAAGTATCAAAGTAGAACAGCTTCATTGATGCAGCTTCATTCAGTCATTGATGCATTTTGGAAACAGGAGATGAGCCCCTGGTGTAATGCACCCTCTGTATTAAGAAACCCTATCTCAAAAACTGACTGACTTTTAGTCATTACTTGGGTAGCACGCATATGAGCCATTTTAATATAGATTAATCTAGATTAATCTAGATTAATTTCAAGATTTCAGTGAGATTAATCTAGATTTAAAAAATTAATCTATGCCCACCCCTAATCAGTATTTTTTATTGTACTTATTGTATGAATTGTAGCATGAAAAGGTATCATGTATGCAAACAAATATACACTCACCGGCCATTTTATCAGTTACACCTGTCCAACTGCTCATTAACGCAAATGTCGAATCAACTAAATCATATGGCAGCAAGTCAATACATTGAGGCATGTAGACATGGCCAAGACGATCTGCTGAAGTTCAAACCGAGCATCAGAATGAAGAAAGGTGATTTATGTGACTTAGAACATGGCATGGTTTTTGGGGGGCTGGTCTGAGTATTTCAGAAACTGCTGATCTACAAGGATTTTCACGCACAACCATATCTAGGGTTTACAGAGAATGGTCCGAAAAAGAGAAAATATCCAGTGAGGAGCAGTTCTGTGGGTGCAAATGCCTTGTTGATGCCAGAGGTCAGAGGAGAACGGCCAGACTGATTCGAGTTGATAGAACGGCAACAGTAACTCGTTACAACCGAGGCATGCAGATGAGTATCTCTGAACACACAACACGTCGAACCTTGAGGCGGATGGGCTACAGCAGCAGAAGACCACACCGCAATCGAAATTATTTCATAACATAATTATTATATGACTATGAATGGCCTATGTAGCTAAAGTAAGCCATCCTTTAATATACATTTAGCTGATAAATGGCACATAATGCATAGACTATCAACTTCAGTCCAGAGTTCTTAATCATACTCTGGTAGGTAGACATGGTTTGAATAAGACCCAAGACCCAAACACAAATGCTTCTATCAAATTCTTCTAACATTTTCAATTGTGATTTTTCACAGCAATCGAAATGTGTCCTCCGCATTTACCCATCTGTGCAGTTAGAACACACACACACACACACACACACACACACACACACACACACACACACACACACACACACACACACACACACACACACACACACACAAACACAAACACACAAACTAGTGATTACTAGGGGGCTGTGGTGCACACTAGGGGCAGCCCTAGCCCGGCCCCCGAGGAACAGTTGGGGTTAGGTGCTTTGCTCAAGGGCACCTCAGTCATGACCTCAGACCTGAGAATTGAACCCACGACCCTCCGGTCACAAGACCAGTTCCCTACAGAGTTGTATAGTAACGAAGTAGAACTACTTCGCTACTGTACTCAAGTACTAAAATGCTGTATCTGTACTTTACTGGAGTATTATTTTTTTCTCCTACTTCCACTTTTACTTCACTACATATTTTCCATCAGTTTAATACTTTTACTCCGATATATTTTTTACGTGCTGTATAGTTACTCGTTACAATTATATACATGTTAGCTGGCGCTGTCACCGGGTCAAGCGATCAGGCCGTCTTATGAAAACTGCGCATGCTCCGGTCGCGTCTCGTTAACTCTGCTGATGCCTTCACTGAACACTTGAGCTTCGTAATCTAGGTTCACTTGACACGCTGTTACTGCGGCAAGGGTCCGCGCGGCAAAAATGACGCAATCGCGGTGGCTCCGCCCATGCGCGTTAACCACGCGCGCAGTCACGTCGCGAGGTCGTGCACCTCTCGATTTTTGTGCGTGTGAAGTTACAAGGTGGAATTCATGCACTTGTACGGCACTTTGAAGGTCCATTTTCAGTATTTTCCAGCACCTTCAGCTTCATTTACATATTTATACAAATACACATATATTCGAAATTATTCCAAATAATTCGCTTTTTATCTCATTAAAAGAGATGGTACCGTGTTTGGTAACAGCAGAAGAGCGCAGTAAGCACTAGTTAGGTTAGATATCTTAGCTAACTAACCTAATTATGTTCATGGCGTGCTGCAGAATTCACTTAACATTAGCTGGCAATAAAGGCGACGTGCTGACTAATCATGTGCCCATTTTATAGTGTAGTGTTTTTATAGGGTAAGGGCATTTATTGGGGGTAAACGCAGGGCAGTAAGCTCACCCTTAGAATCCGACGGACGGATTTTACGTCCAAAATACACCTCGTTTTCTCAGCTAAATTATGGCGAATTTGTACTTTTGCGTCAAACCTACAACGTAGCGGGACATAGGTTATCTGTTTTTTGTGTACGAAGTGTTAACCCCAGTTTTTTAAGTACATACAGAACACTTGTATTTGTGATCTTTGACATCTTTGATTTGTAAGTGATATATAAAAACAATTGATAATCAAACTTTGATGGCTTTCTTTAATTAATTCAAAACACAATACTTGTACTTTTTACTTTCAGTACTTGAGTAATAAATTTTAGACTAAACTACTTGCAATACTCAAGTACAAAAAATGCTGAATACTTCTGTACTTCTACTTAAGTAAAGTTTTTAAAGAACACTTCACCTTCTACTCAAGTAAATGTTTTGATAGAGTACTTGTACTTTTACTCAAGTATGGGTCTCGAATACTTTATACAACACTGGTTCCCTACCACTGGACCATGACTGCCCTGTGCAGAGGGCAACTAATGCTGACCTCTTCTACAATTTGCACAGGCTCACCAAAATTGGACAATAGAAGATTGGAAAAATGTTGCCTGGTCTGATGAGTCTCGATTTCTGCTGTGACATTTGGAGAATTTGGTGAAAGCATGAATCCATCCTGCCTTGTATCAACGGTTCAGGCTGGTGGTGGTGGTGCAATGGTGTGGGGGATATTTTCCTGGCACACTTTTGGCCCATTAGTACCACTTGATCATCGTGTTGATCATCGAGTGTTGTTGCTGACCATGTCCATCCCTTTATGACCACAGTGAACCCATCTTCTGATGGCTACTTCCAGCACGATAACACGCCATGTCATAAATAGTCAAATAGGTATCAGCACCTCACTGTGCAACTGGCTGCTGGACTTTCTCACAAATAGACCACAGACAGTCAGAGTTGGAAATAACTCCTCAGCGACCACCATCATAAACACCGGGGTCCCGCAAGGATGTGTGCTATCTCCCCTGCTGTTCACGCTGATGACCCACGACTGCTGTGCCAGATTTGAAACAAATCACATCATCAAATTTGCCGATGACACAACAGTGGTGGGTCTCATCACTGACAACGATGACTCAGCATACAGAGAGGAGGTACAGCAACTCATTAACTGGTGTGAGAAGAACAACCTGCTTCTCAACGTCAACAAAACAAAAGAAATAACTGTGGACTTTAGGAAAAAACAACAAACACACATCCCACTCATCATAAATGGCAGTGCTGTGGAATCTGTGAAAAGCACAAAGTTCCTGGGAGTGCACATCACAGATGATCTCACATGGTCTACAAACACCACCGCCCTGGTCAAGAAAGCACAGACACGACTCCACTTCCTGCGGAGGATGAGAAGGGCCGACCTGCCCACATCCGCACTCACCACCTTCTACAGGGGTGCTATTGAAAGCATCCTGACCAGCAACCTCTCTGTCTGGCATGGCAGCTGTCTATCTGCAGACAAGAAGGCACTACAGAGGGTGGTGAGGACTGCAGAAAAGATCATCAGATCACCCTTACCAGCCATCAAGGATCTGTACACCTCACACTGCTTCAGGAGAGCAATGAACATCACTAAAGATCCAACACACCCAGCACACAAACTGTTTTCAATACTCCCATCAGGGAAGCGCTACCGTAGCGTACGGTCCCGTACCACCAGACTGGGAAACAGCTTCTTTCCACAAGCCATCAGACTCATCAACACACTGATGAGAACTACATAAACATTCCAAAGTTACTCATAATCATTCCATTTATTTCATCATGCACCTTGCACTTTACCCTTGCACCTTACATATTACATCCAACTACTTGACCACTGACTGTCCTTTCTGCTGCTATGTGTATGTATGTATACCTACCTATTGTCTAGTATTTTAGCCCTTTTACTGCATACTGTGTGTGTGTGTGTGTGTGTGTGTGTGTGTGTGTGTGTCTAGCCTTTGTTTTTTTACTGCACACTGTGTGTGTGTGTGTATGTGTGTGTGTGTGTGTGTGTGTGTGTGTGTGTGTATTACTATGTTAATATTCTGTAACAGTATGTTAATTTGCACTGCTTGTGTGTGTATGTGTGTGTGTAAGTGAGTTAGTGAGTGATTATCAATATATGTTGCTAAACTGCACATTGGAACTGGCCAAACGCAATTTCAAACTTCTGTGTTAACCTTGTTACATAGATTTTTGACAATAAAGTTATCTTGACTTGACTTGACTTGACTAAAGCACAAATCAACTCAGACTGGTTTCTTGAAGACAACAATGAGTTCACTGTACTCAAAATAGTCTCCATTATCACCAGATCTCAATCCAATAGAGCACCTTTGGGATGTGGTGGAACGGGAGATTCACATCATGGATGTGCAGCTGACAAATCTGCAGCAACTGTGTGATGTTATCATGTCAATATGGACCAGACTCTCTGAGGAATGTTTCCGGTACCTTGTTAAATCTATGCCACGAAGGATTAAGGCAGTTCTGAAGGCAAACGTGGGTCCAACCTGGTACTAGCAAGGTGCACCTAATAAAGTGGCTTGATTTAGTGTTTTGTAGTGAATATGGTTTCACAAAAAAATTGCATAAGAAACAGGTCACTGACATCTATCAACATGTGGAAGCCTATGTTGTATGATACTTTAAAGATCAGTAGCTGCATACCATATGGTTGTTATTTATGTTTTATCACACATGTAACCAAGGAAATAAACTTTGGGTGCCCATAATAATGATGACCTAATATAAGGATGAATGAGCTTCTGTCTGACTGCTTATAATGACGTAGGCCAGCGCTCGGAATCGCTCGGAAAAGGCCAACAGACTCATTCATTTATGCATTTTAATTATTTATAGTAATCTTAAAATGTGATCAAAATATGCTGACCTAAACATGCTGTGACATTTTGTCTTTTCATCTTTATTACTAACTTTATACAGAGAAAAGAAATTGGACTTTTAGATGCTTTTGGAAGTTGCTAGAGAAAATGTAAACAAGGCTTGCAAACGGTCATTAAAGGTTCTCTCTTCCCCCCCAAACACACAATTAAACAACCAGTGAAATGAACACAGATGTTTTAAGTCCAATGCTTGCATGTGCTAATGGACACTGGTATTCTAAGCAATGGTCATATGACTGGTATAACTGGTATGACCCTGACCTTATACCTCACGCAACTCACATTGAATTAAATTTTACTAAAGTCACAGTCAATGACAGATCAGTGTTAAAATACTGCAGTGGGTTTGAGCTTGATTTGACAGTTATCACTTTAACTTTGTCTGTATGACAATATAGGAAAATGCCAAAATATGTCTTCTGCTGCATATTCTACTGGGTAGCCAAACTTATATTATTTATATTTTAGAAATCGGGACCACTAAACCTCTCAACTGCGCTACTGAATTTTTGTGCTTGCCATTACAAAAATGAAATGTGTGAGAGGCTCTTGTTTTCACAGCTGGGCAGAAGACTGTTCCCACCCTTTCTGACAGCAGCTCCTTTAAAGCATTTAATTGGCCTCATGACACAAATACACACACACACGCACGCACAGGCACACAAACCTTTTACTGAATTACTAAAATCTATCCGATTTCTTAATACATTCAGTTTAGTATGAAGTAAATAAAACAGACAGTAAGCAGCTGAGTATGTGCAGCGCGAGATGAACACACTACTTCATGTTAACCTCTACAGCAGGGCTATTCAACTATACTTCTCTGCGGGCCAGATTTGGCAGAGAGCTCTGACCTGTGGGTCAGACAATCTTCAGACCTATATCAATACTGTCATAGTGGATGTAAAATTGAACCGAATGTAATACGTAAATTGTTGACGGGGGGGTGGCGAACGTAATTTGTTGGATCTGACCCACGGGCTGCCAGTTGAATAGCCCTGCTCTACAGCCTAAACTGTCAGCATTGATTTTTGGTCTAATTATCTTACCAAAGTCTGTTTTGACAGCTCCCAACTATTGGGCAAACCTGCCCATTGTATGGGACCAACAACTAGGCGAAGGATGTGCTTCAACACAGCCACTGCATCTTTTTCTCATGCAATGTCATGGCACACTGGAACGTACTTGGAAGAGAGCACTGACTGGCCAGTTCTGTATATGAGCTGGCAAATGTGAAGGTTTGGCCAACACTACAGCAGATCAACAAAAGAAAGAAACTTAACAGTCATTCTCACCCGGAGAAAATGTAGAGCCAAAGGTGCTCTCATGTACTCTGGCCATGGATGGTTATTGCATCATAGGAATTTTAACTGGGGTCTCATTTATACCTCACTAATTAGAAGAAGAGCATAAATTCTCTATAATAATTGCTTTTTGAAAATCATTTGCAGTGGTTTTAATCACTGACAAAGTGGTTAGTGTTTGTCAGTGGGCACTGACAAAGAGACAGGTGAGGGAGATGGAGGTGTCTGAGATGAAGATGTTGAGATTCTCATTTGGAGTGACAAGGACGGATAAGATCAGAAATGAGTTTATTAGAGGATCAGCACATGTAGCATGTTTTGGAGATAAAGTTAGAGAAGCGAGATTGAGATGGTTTGGACATGTACAGAGGAGGGAGGAGAGGTATATTGGTAGGAGGGTCTTGCGGATGGAACTTCCAGGCAAGAGGAGGAGAGGTAGACCTAAGAGGAGGTTTATGGATGCAGTGGTAGAGGATATGAGAGTGGCTGGTGTGTCAGTGGAGGACACTCAGGACAGGGCCAGATGGAGGAGTTTGATCCGCTGTGGCGACCCCTAAATGGGAATTGCCGAAAGAAGAAGAAGATTTGCAGTGGTTTTAACATGCAAATAGTAAGAGTTGATCAAAGTTAGTTCTGCAGCACACAGCTGGGTTTGCCAATGTTTCATGAGTAAGGGCAAGTTAACATACAACTTTGAGCTGCTGAACAATATGTCCTTATGGAAAAAATACATTTGGCCTCAAGAATTTTGGTCCAGTAACTTTCCAAAAGGCTGGATGTTAGTTCCACTCTCCATTATATAATTCAAATATTGTAGTTTCCTGTTAAACATAACCATCTTGCCTGAAATCCGTATATCAGAAGCCAATTATGATCACAGCTGTCTCAGGTTTCATTTCATTACGCAAAACCCAAAGTTTTATGCCACAGCAACAAGGAAAGGGGACTCTGTCACCTTGACTTATTTATGCAAGTCATGAATCCTTTAAGGAGCTGCCTGCCATGGGTCAGACATTACTGGACTCACAGGTGTCCAACCCACAGTACAGCAGGAACCAAAGCTGGTGTCAAGAATACTTTCCATTCCATTTCCAGTCCTTTCACTTGCTGGACACTTCTCAAGAAATGCATCACAGAAAGCAGATTCATCATCTCCATAGGAGCTAGCTTTCTGCTAGTTGATTTGGCATATCCAGGTCTCTTATACTTCACAAACAAGGCAAGAGTAATTTTACCAATCCACAAAGTCTCCAGATGAGATCAGACATTCACTGAGTTGCCAAGTCACCTCACTATTGGCTATCAGATTTAAACAGCAAATAAGAATTTACGGTTCAGGATTTGCAGAGTATGAGTGATGATTCTACCAAGAGACTTGCAATGGACTTAAACAATATAGTTTCAACTAGTTGTGCTATAATCTTCTGTCCACTCTCTGCATTGCCAGAGAATAGGTTCTTCTTTCTCCTCGGTTCTGTATCTTACACAAACACATCCTCTATTATGGATCCTGTTGTGTATTCTGTGGATAGAGCTGATAAAACTAAATGGGTCCTTAATGCACCCCCATGCTCCATGGTTGTTTATGCTCTTATTAAGGTTACACTTGGACCACTGCCTTCAGTGTCCTGTGTGGTATAAAAATTCTTCTCTCCATACCCATATCCTGTGCAACTCTGCTGCTTAATGTGTTTTTAGGTTTAATCACCCAGCTTAATCCATCAGCAATACAGGACACAGAACCACCTAATTTGGTTGCAATCTTCCTTGGCCCATTCCAAACCTATTTGCCGAACCCGATCGTGCACTACTGTTAGTGATCATATCCACTCCTGCCCTTTAACCTCATCTAATCGTATATGGCATTTCAGCTTGGATGACATTTGAACAGCAGCAAACTCTAATCCAGAGCTGCATAAGGAATGATTTGATTCATTAAAAAAAAAAAAAAACCAAACTTCATTACAGCTTCCAGCTGCATACCGTCTTTGTACATATGCTGAACACTTCTCTAAACAAGCCTGAAATATTATGACAAAAAAAATAAATGACAAGCTTCAATAATTTATTATTTTTTAAGATATTAACAGAGACTGTAGTATATACAGTAATGGTGAACAGTCATGGTAAATCAAATAAGCATCTGCGATTTATCAAACTGCAAAAATTCCACAGTCATTAAACGCAACGAGAATATGGCACAACGCAAAACGTATATTACAAATTTCTAAGGAAATGGTGCTTAAACAAGTTATGAGGAGGAGAAAAAAAGGAAATGCGACACTTGTATTTAGATTAAATATACCCAGGTGACCAATCCATGCGGTCACTAGTGGTACAATGAATTGTTTTGCTTGCATTAATGATAATATATCTCTTGGAATGCTACAGGACTGGAATGCAGACCGTTTACGATATTCGTATAACAAGTCACAGAATGTTTGAATATGTGCATCACACTAGATTAAACTTGAAGTTTAAGGTGTTACGCTGTGCTCCTGGGATCGTGCAGAGATTTATGCATTTGATTTGAGTATGGGCAGTTTAAGGGGCCGATTTCCCAATGCACATAGTAGTTAACGCATGCAGTTTATCATAAGCTAATCAATGGTCAGAATAAGGTAAATTCCAAGTTTAAACGACTGCCTGGGCAGCCCTGACGTACTGGGTGCAGCTGAGGGTTTGGTTTGACACTCACCCCCATGATCTTGCACCTCTGCTCCACATCTTCCCACATGGAATGGACAATGTAGCGACACATGTATTTGCCTTCTCTGCCTTCCTGCCGCAGCCGCACCAAACACATCCTGCGTAGGAGGAACACAGAGCCGTCCTGAATATAGACGTCCTGAATATAGACGTACTGAATAAAGACGTACTGAATATAGACGTCCTGAATAAAGACGTCCTGAATAAAGACGTCCTGAATAAAGATGTCCTGAATATAGACGTCCTGAATAAAGACTTGCACGCATTCTATTGCCAACCACAAAATACAACCCGGTCATATCCCACACCAGTATCAATGTTCAGGTAACGGTTTAGTGAACTTGGTCATTGATCAGTATTTATGGTAAATAATTTACTATTGCTACTATGATCTTTTTTGTGCATGTGTATTAGCAACTAACCATAATACAATATACCACTTGCACAATATTCTCTCAAAATATTGTTTAGAGTATAGAGAAATTAGTGTTAAATCAGAACTTTTAATGGGCACACAATTACAACATATACACTCATGGAGTGTAATTACATCTCTGATTTGTGCAGAGTCTATTGCTTGGTAACATATATGTAAAATATTATTAGTGTGTGCAGTTTAAGGTGTGCTTAATTTGAGCTGGCTGCTACTACACATTTGCATGTAAGAACGCAAACTAAGAGGTCACTATAGACTTAAACATTTTTAATAGTCTGGTATGGATACTTGTGAATGCAACACTACAAAAGAATGGTTTGAATGACTTGAAGTGACTCAACAATTTTAAATAATTAAAATATGACTGTAAAAATGGCAGTTAGCCAGACACTTAAACAGTTAATGTGTATTTAATGAGTATAACAGTGTTTATGAAATTGAGCCTAGTTTTTAAAAGGTTTATGACCTATTGGGAAATCTGTAATGAACACTGACAAGCTGCATAGCATTTTAACCATCTTAAGAACTTCAGTTTTCAGGTTTTGAATCAGAACCATCTTGCATCTGAAAACAGTGGTTTGGTACTACATGTCAGTATTTGGTAAACGTTTCAGCAGTTTTAGTAGGTAAATAAAGTACTAAATCAGCAAGTAAGTGTAGACTACTATTAGTGTGATCCAGCATGGAGAGAGCTTTTCCACTCATTCTGTAATATTACTCATATATGCATAGAGTCTGCACACCTATGCCAGCTGTCTGTCACAATCATTAATCATATGTCCCATGCTGGTGACATCACACATTCTGCAAAATACTATTCTCATATACACAGCCAAAGTCAGTCACCTGTGCACTAACGTAACACATGCAAATGCCATCAGTGAGAATGATGAAACACCGTGACGACAGAGAGCAGCAACAAACCGCAAAATAATTGAACAGCTTTGTCATTTCTAAGCATTCTAAAGCTCTTCTGTCCAAATAACGACCATTAATCAAAGTATGGCAGGTTGGTCCATGTAACATTTATCAGTTCAATTTTCAGACTTGTCGAAGGACAACTGAAAAAAGAAAAATTGGATGTAAAATACAATTATAAATTTTTTCATTTGGTAGAATAAATGAAAAATTGACTTTCACTCGTTTTTCCCCCCATTTCCAGATGTTTCATTTTTGCACATTATAATATGCATTTTAGAAAGACATGAGTCCTTATCCAAGTTTCTGATTTTCCGTATTTTCCTACAGTAATATGAAGTGGAACGACTGTACCATTGGAGACGCGGTGGGGGTGAACACATATGCTTGTGATTGGTAGGTGTGTCTACCCGATTTGAACCAGAAACCCGATTTGGACTACGCATGCATGTAATTGGACGTCATTTCAATTAAGTCTTACGGCGGACACTGCATGCTTAAGGCTGCCAATTTTACATGTGCGAGACATGTTGGTTATCTCAGCTCACTGGGATTTTTTTTACAATTAGATAATTTGTTAACACAATTAAATAATTAGATAGCACAGAATAACATTCACCACCCAAAGCCAAGTAAGCGTTTGTGTCAGCCATGATTGTGCAATACCAGCATTCCCAAAAAAAAAAAAAAAAAAAAAAAATCAGCATTCCAAAACACTGCATAAATCTAGTTAGTAGCTACCTATTTAGCCATAGCTACGTCAAAGCTGCACCCAGCAGTACAAGAGTTCTACTAGTAAGGGAGTTTGTGATTAATTGTCTCTGACCCTCAATCAGAGCACTATGACATGTTGTTCATTCCCTTATCTGTGTATCTGCTCCTCAGTTAGAACTACTCTTCCTTCTCTCTCCCTGTACTTTTGTGCTACATTCAGTCCACTGGACCTCCTCTCCTGAATAGGAGAACTCCAATCATAAATATGCTTTATTATTCTTACCCAACTGTCTTAAAACGCATCTTTATTTCTTTTGTATTTAACTAGATCAGGGGTGCCCATTACTTCGATCGCGAAGGAAGTGTCGGTCTATCGCGAAGGAATGTGGGTAGATCACATGACATTAAAAAGTAGTGGATGAATGACAGGCTATCGTCCATCTGCACTGATGGTTGTATATTGATTGACATTGGCCCTGGTAACAATTTAATTTAGAGGGCCCTCTAATGGTATGTCCTGCTCTTCTCTCTGGCCATGACCCTGATGGCCATGATCTACGTCTAGAGAAAATTTCAGAAAGCTAACAGTTCAGGGGCTCATCCTCAACAATGAGGTTGTCATATGATGCCGTCATATGTACTATAACAGACATATGACGGCATCATTTCATTTTAATAAAATTGAGTCTGCCAACTATAGCATCAGCTAGCTAGTAGGTAAATTATACAGCTAGCTACTTAATCCTATGTAGATGCGGCAGCCGTAAAACCTATCCAAAATTAGCAAAACATGTCTGAAAAAAGTTTAGGATGTGGCTTCGCCGTAGCTATGCCTACATAGCTACATAACATAAGTAGTTTTATGCAGTGTTTTCTTTCATCTAGGTAGCAAGCTACCTTTGAGTTGTAGGCCTACATGGAATTCGTTTTCAAAAACAGTTTTGGACGTTTAAGATACATTAGCTAACTAATAAATAGACTTAACTACCTGTGACTTTCAGATTCACAATTAAGTCCATATGTGGAATGTTGGGTTGTATTGCACAATCATGGCTGATAAACATTTAACGTTTCTTTGGCATTTGGTGGTAAATGTTATCTGTGCTAACAATGACGTCTAATTATAAAAAAAAAAAAAACCATCTTCCAATGAGCCATCTGGTCTCGCGCATTGGAAATGACGTTCAATTATGAGCATGCATATTCCAAATCAGGTTTCCGGTTAAAATCGGGTAGTGACACCTACCAATCACAAGCAGATGTGTTCACCCCCACCCGTGACTCCGATGGTACAGTCGTTCCACTTCATATTACAGTAGGTAAATATGGAAAATCAGAAACTTGAATAAGGACTCGTGTCTTTCTAAAATACATATTATAATGTGCAAAAATGAAACATCTGAAAACAGTAAAAAATGAATGAAAGCTAATTATTCATGCATTCTACCAAATGAAAAAAAATTATAATTACATCCAATTTCTCATGTCAGTTTTGCTTTGACAAGTCTGAAAATCGATTAATGATCAACATTACACGGTCACAGGATGCTTGACATGGCTCTAAGAAACTTTTTGAAAGTGGAATTTGTTGTCCGTCCAGGATCAAAAATGTTGAGGAAAAGATAACACTCACAGCAACACCGTGCACTTGTCAGTATGTTCATGAAAACGAACCAAGCCAACGAAATGTATTTGGAACACCTCAGCGGCACATGCGTCTAAATCATCTGAATGTTTCTCATTCATTCATTTCATTAATCAATTTCATCGAGCTTTGCCTGGGACAAAAGGAAGGCAGCGGGGTGTGGACACATTCATTAGTCCTGCTGGAGGACGGGCTTCCTTGAGGGGGACGAGGCAGTGTGAGCCACTGCTGTCCCAACACTCACCAAACATGGAGCTGCGCCACCAAAAACCAGGAGTTGAGTGTGTCGGGGAGGCTGCACCCTGTGAGAACAAGACAGAGAGATCGACAGTAAGTGTGTGTTTGTATCTGTGTGTCTCTGTGTGTGTAAAACAAAGTGGGGTGAGAAAGAGAGAGAGAAACAGGAACGCAGCACTAAACCGAACTAAATGGCTCCAAAACCTCTGCTTGGTTTTACACCTGCTTTTTTTCTCCATGGCAAAGAAAACAGCATAATGCGGCTGTAAAGTGGTACATAAATCTTTCTAATGGCGATGAAAAGGTCCCTTTACGCTCATTTCAGCATTTCTAGTGAAGTGAGGGGTGTTTGGGAACTGGGGTCCTTTTTCAAAAACTGCAAATGAGCATGACTCAAGGCTCAAAAGGTCATACTGCACTGCCACATTACTCTGTGGGCTCGGGGAGCCCTCTCACTCGCTCTGCCCAAGCTGTAGTAAAACACATAAAACAATTAAATAAATAAAAAAAAATACTTACTTTCAAAAAACTCATCGTAGTTGACTCGTTCGACGCAGCAAGTGTACATACGCAAAGCAGCTATTTTAATTTTCTGCGAAAGAAGAGCCACTATTGTTATTTTTTTTGCATTAATGATGTACACGTCTATTGTATAACCTACAGTATAATCGAATCACATATCTATATTAAGAAAAAGAACTAAAATCTATGAGCCCATAAGTAAATCCAATTTATAAAAACAAGGTGTGGAGTATGTTCCATCCACTTCAAATGAAACTGGATGTGGATCCTTCATTGCCATATATGCAATAGTACAAGATGGCTGCACTAAAGGTGAGGAATAAACTGCTGAAGTGTCTGAATCTCAAAGGTCCTAACATCAGAATACAGGGAGCCAGTCTTAGCTGTACCCATTTGTTGTATTTGAGGGGCCCAGTGAAGCCCATGGCCTCGATGAGTTTGGTGAAAGCTCCGACCTCTTCTTCTGAAGTCTGGGGAGTCTGTTTAGTAGCACAAAGCTGTAGAGATAGAGAAATGTGCATGAGAACAACACATCATTAGAGCTATACCTACTCTTACAAGCTACAACAAAGGCATCTTCAGCCTATGTTTTTAAAAAATATATAATAAAATACATCTGAACAAAAAGCGATGTGAAGCAAACCTTAGGTCACCAGAAACATCTTGACCTTAGGTCATTACCAGAAACATCACAGAGGAGATAAATAAGCAGACTGCTCTAACATTTCAAGTCTCATTTGTCATATTAGGTTTACGTCAGCAACTGCAACTACACCGTGTAGGACTTAGCATGCTTATGTAAAAGGATAACCAAGCGAGATCAACATGTAAATACATCCCCAAAAAGGATGTTGAGGCCATCATCACAGAGAACATGCTGAGATTATGAACTACTGAATGTTCAGTACACAACTGCACAAGTCAGCATTGAGTTGAGCCCGTCAAGCTACACAGGGGAACTGTGTGTCTGGGATCAAGGATAGATGTGGTAACTCAAAGAATTAGTTAAGAATTAGACTGCCCGGCATGCGTCATGAGATTAATCCCACTGCACAGTTATACAAAAGTGATTAAATATTCTGTGGCATATTACTCAACGAAGGCAGCACATGTTTTGTGTCATGTTAATTTGATTCCAACAATGTTTAGCCTGACCTATTTCAATGTAGGTACTCAAATCAAGCATTTTAACAAATTGCTAATATTAAACGTGATCTCTAGGCATGTTAACCAAATTATACAAACTTTAATAATTAATTCATATTGCACTTAGCAGACTGATGGCACTGCATTTCAGCTTAAATCAAGATTTTTAGAAATGGAACGAGATATTACAACAGTCCAGGGCACCTGCCAAGTGGTTCAAATTTAGGCCTAGGACCCAGTATGACTGTAACAGGTGTTCAGGTCCTAAACACTCAATTAAGGCATTTAGTGATTTGGAATAGAACCAAAACGTGGAGTGACTGGTGAGTCTCAAGGATTGGGTTGAGTAGCACTCAGAACACAGTGACACTCAGAGAACTGGTGAATAGGTGAAGTTTACAGACCAGCTGTTACCTGTTTTATTGTTTTCTAAAGTCAAAAGCTTCATATAAGAATGTAATGGTGGCAACTCATTTCAAAACTTCTCAACTAGGCTTAAGCAATAGAACTCACCTCTCTTGATGTGTAAAGAGCTCGACATTGTGTCTGACTGGGGACTCCTGATACTGTAAAATGCCAAGTCACCAAAGCCTTGGCGAGGTTAGCATTCTGCTCAGAAACCTAAAATAAAGAAGAAAACTCCCCAAATGAAGAAGTGGTTTCCCAGACCTGTGCTTACGTCATCAGCTACAAACTCAGGAGACGCCACTACCCTGAATTTAACCAAACTATATAATATGAAACATGACCTAAGGCACCACAAAATGCCCTTCAGTACCACAAAAAATCTGAAGGTTCTGTTTGAATATACAAGGATATACATAATTTAAAAGGTCCATCTCCTTTATATTAGCCTACTCGGGAAACCTTGGGAAAATGTGAAAAATTGTTTGTCTTGCTCTTTTGCAGACAATCAATAATTAATTAATTAATCATCACACAAACTTTAAAGTTATAAGCCTTAAAATCTGCAGGGCCCTAAAAAGTGGCTTACAACTAAATAGCATAGTCCAAGTCAATTAACAACTTTGTCTCAACTTACAACACATTGACAGTCAGAGTTAGTAATGATTTCTGCCATACTTAAAGAGTGAAGACCTGAAGACAGGCTGCACAAGACAGCAGGTCTATGCACACATCCAATCTGGATGATTGAATGATTAACTTCCACAGGCAGCATGAGTACTACTTCTTATAGGCATGTTCTTAAAGAACGGTTGATGGAACGATACATTTGCACTGTTGCATTACATTCTTTAAAAGGTTTCCAGGAGAAAAATACAGGAATGCTCTTGGGTCAGAGTCAGAAAACAAACGTGTTTAATTCAGAAGCATTTACTTAATCCTCATGAATGTAATTACCCTTTCTTTTAATTAGGTCTGTTTTAGGTAAGTTAAGTAATTATTATGTGCTAGAATTTGAATATATGACATGCACGTATGAACAAGTAGCCTATATTTTACATCTGTCAAGTAAAATATAAGAACATTTAAAACCCAAATACATTAGTAATTTTTTTATGTTAAGGCTTTTAGTGTTTGCAAGTGATAAAACGATCTTCTGTATTATCACTATACATGGCAAATCAAGAATCTTTATGCAGGTATGACAGTTTGAGTCACGGTTACTATAAAGCCAAGTTCATAACCAGAATCTATTAAAAGGCACAGGGCAACAGAACAGTGTATGGTACCGTTTATGGTATATAACAAAATGACTAGCTAGTAACATCAAACGGATACGCAAGTAAGCAACTTAAAAAAATTAAATCCAAACATACATTTAAGTGTCCAGCTCACAGTCAAGTGCCCCTAGTTTATAAACCCAGTTAACCACCAGTCTAAACCACGATCACCTTTCCGAGGATGGTCCTGCTGGATCCAAAAGTGCTTGATATGCTTCTGATGGCGGACTGCAAAGGTCGCCGATACATGACTCCTCCACACGTTACAATTAATAATTACTGCAACTCTACAGCAAGTTATTGTACACACGTTTAATAACTGTTGTCGTCCCCCCGCCTTTCCCAGCAATGTCAACGGAATCAGTTCTACCGCCAAAAGTGTCCGACTAGAAAACAGGCTGCGTTTTACCTTCCGGAACATGTGCGTTACACTGGGCGCAAAATGGTCTATTGATTCAGAACATTTTATTACTATTATCTTATTATTTGTGAAACGTTTGTTTCTAACTATCCAGTGTAAATTAAAAATGTTTGGCCTTTTGTGTGTTAAGCACATTTATCTGTTGTTGTCAGAACTATTTAGGTTACTATTTTAAAAAGTTTTATACTGTTGTTGACAATGTAACAATTAGAATTGTAGGCCTACCTTTCGATTCTAACTGTACATGTGCTGTCTTGAAGAGCTCAAACACACTTTTTGGGGTGTACTATGAGCAGTTTAGTGAATAACCCATCTCCATCTCCAGCAGCTGTCCTGGTAGTCTGTGCTTAGTTGTTTACAGTGCAAATTCTGAATAACTCTACTAATTGGTTCTCACTGAATAATTTGAGCACCTCTGACAAATATTAGTTGTTTTTAAGGCTTACACACTACTCTTATATAGCAAGTTAACGTTAAAATCAAAAGCACAATAATTCATTATATTATTGCCATCTGGTGTTGACTAGAGGAGGACGTGTCCCCCTTCTGAAAATTGGTTCCACTCAAAAAGTTTTCCTCAAGCATGCTTTTGTACATCTTTTTAAGTCTGAGCCAGAACTAGTACAAAAAAAAAGAAAATAAAAACCTATCCAAAGTGACAAAGGGTAAGCCTAATTTTACTGAGATTAATGGCAGCTAAGTACCTGATTTCACAGCTCCCAGGCCATAGAGTAAACAAAGTCACTCATCCCTGCATCCACAAATTGTTCAAAGGCATCCCAGCACTGGTCAAATTTCCTGCCTAACTTCATCCAAGAACTACAAAATATGTAATGGTCTTATACACGAAAGATTGAAAGAAATAATACATGTCACTCCCTTGCTAGGGGCATACATGTCAAACTACCACAAACACTTGGACACTTTGAAGTAGGGATGTTTTCACAGCAGGGAGTGGATGAGGTAATGTTGTCTGTGTGCAGCTTTCCAAAAGAGTCTTTATGGTAGGTGAGAGCCTCTTCTTCATAGTTGTGGATGTTTACCTTAATGCATCGAGTTACTCTGCTTTCATAGTTCAAACACAGGAAGGAGCATGTCACTGTTATTACCAATGAAATATTTGTCTAGCTTTCACTACTGCCTTTTTCTGTCTAGAGGAAACACTGAGGAAATGGGAGAGGTTCAAGACAGCTTGCTGGAATTATAGGTAGTTTTGAGGTACTGTCCAAAATCTTGCAGAATTGGTCATTCAGAGACACCACAGAGTAAGAGTTCTAATGAAACAAAGAAGTGGTTTTGGGGACTAGTAAATATTTGTTTGTATAGGGGCTATTGCTGTACCATAAAGTATACTACTGAACAAGTAAAGAAGGCAAATCATTTTGAAGAGACAGATGATAAACACATTAGCTAAGTAATGAAAGTTTCTTCAATATATACCTGTTAAAGCATACACACCTGAACATTTTTTTAATATGTCTTAGAAACATAGTATTATAAGGGGTCTTACCTGCTCATACAGCAACTGTACTGTGTGAAAAATACTGTATATTTCAAGCAATTTTTGAACATCCTGAAACATACTGTTGATGTGGCTCTATGATTGATACAGTACAGCTGCAGAAATGTGACCCATTCATCACTTTATTGCTTATTTAGGTTGTTATATTTCAGTAGTGGTTGTCATGGTTGGTAAAATGTTTCATGTATCAATACAAACATTTACTTTCATGTCTATGATGATGACTGCTGCCCCCTCCCATTACGCCACACCCCTCAAAGGTCTGAGCCACCAGGAGATGAGAACTTGTAACACCAGGTGTGGTTCTCATGGCCATTGAAATCTTATATCAACTAGAAACATTTAAAATATTCAGCCCTGCTGGTCAGACTTTGACAATTTGAATAACAAATCTAAAATAAAATGATATATAATTTAAAGCCTTTTTCATTCTTTTCTTTTTCTTCTGGATAGTTTAATATTTCAGTTGAACAGTCATGATTATTACAAAATTAACAAAACTAGTTGGTGTCAGTTAAAACACCAAGATGTGTAAAAATGTGTCAACTGATTACTAAGTAAGCTAACTAGCTTACTTAGTAATCATTTGGTTGACACATTTTGGTGTTTTAATTTCAATACAGTTCTCAGCATGCAAAAATTTCCTATTGTAGAACTAACTGTTCTTTAATGAATGAAAAATCTCAAATTTCTGCCTAAAAAAACACAAATAAACATTTTCCTTAAGGCCATTTAACTTCTATGTAAAATGGATATGCTGATGTTACACCATATGCAATAATAGTACTTTGTGACGATGGGCGCAGGGTGATGGACGAGGCACAAGTCCACTGTTCTTTGCACACACGTCACTTTATTTATAACACAAATACCGCAGACAGCGCACGAAGAACACTTACACATTTAATCTGGTGTGACTCAAACAAAGATGAGCACAGGACACTGCACGTATGCACAATAAATAGACAAACCCCATAAGCCCCAAGTGTTCACGAGACAAGCCACAGGTGAGACTGATGAACACACTCAGACACATCCGCACCCACGGAGATCCACAGACGCAGACGACTAGACATAGACAACGTAAACACACGCCCAAAAGGGAGGGGTCAGGGGCTGTAACATGACATACTTAAAATGATAAAATGGCTATTCACCTGATTTTCTGAAGTACTATACTACAACTCTCTAAGGTCATGCTTTTCTCTTCATAGCAGCCTTTGAGGCTGTATACCAGTGTCCTGCTTTATTCAATTATTTATTTTTCATACTGTTCATGGTGTTCTTTGGCCATCCTGTGGTCTTCTGTGGTGTGCCAGGTTATTTGCTAAGAATAACAATGACAACAATGTTTTAACAAAGCCTTAAACACAAATGTCAAATTTACAATAAGCTTAATTACGTTTGGTACAATATAAAAAAAGTTGGGGGGGGGGCTATGGGAGAACTAACTTTCTATACAGTTAAACCAATACTCTGAAATTAAAGATGACAGTCTGCACTTTGACTTCATAGCCTGTGTTTATTTTTAAACCTAGAGTGGGAGAATACAGAGCCAAAATAAAAGCTGTGTCACTGTGCAATTAACCTCTCGATAGCACCAAACTTGCAATAGTGTTGTAATCAGTGGACCGTGTCAAGCACCTCACATTCTACTCAGAAGCTGATTTTTCCATCTAATGCTTTCATTTTACACAGGATGGTCTCTTGAGCCCATGTTCTAATTTCCATCTTAACTGAATACATTCTTGAATACTTGTTCACTGCTTCAAGACGTACCTTGTCCACGCTCAAGAACAAGCAAGGACATGAGCAAGATTAGGAGTGGTACAAACATCATGACAAAACAGCTGGTGTGCCTAATTGTAGAAAGTAGAAAGACCATGACTAAATGAATTGCTTGTGCACAATGTACAAAAGCCATTTTATGTTTCTCATATAATAATTGTTTAATTATATACTTCATTATATATGATGTAATTTGTGTTTAGAAATTATATATAGCAATGATATATTTAATTAATAGTTTAATGATTATTAAAGCAATGTCCTAAATAACATGAAATCTTTGGTTTAATTTTGGAATCTTTAATTTGATAACTCCAAAACTTTCATGTTATCCTATTAGTGCTTTTTCTCATGCATTTGGCTGCTAGAATTTCCATTCATTGGTTCATTCTTTGGGAGAGCTCATTTCAGAGCCCTGCCCAATGAAAAACATTTTTCTTTCAGAAAACAAAATGGGCCTCTTTCCTTGAGTGAAGCAAAGGCTCCTTCAGCATGTTTGGATTAATAAGGAGTGACTGATGGAGACAGGAGAGGAAACATTTGATTCCTGCTTCTGTGAGAAAAACCTTGGGAAAAAGAGAAGCTATAAATAAGGGGTGTCTGCCTGAGTGGAGAGGCAGTCCTGCAAAGGAATTCCTGTGTGTGTGTGTGTGTGTGTGTGTGTGTGTGTGTGTGTGTGTGTGTGTGTGTGTGTGTGTGTGTGTGTGTGTGAGTGTGTGTGTGTGGGTGTGTGTGTGTGTGTGTGTGTGTGTGAGTGTGTGTGTGTGTGTGTGTGTGTGTGTGTGTGTGTGTGTGTGTGTGTGTGTGTAGGTGGGTGCGTGGGTGTGTGTGTGTGTGTGTGTGTATGTGTGTGTGTGTGTGTGTGTAGGTGGGTGCGTGGGTGTGTGTGGGTGAGTGTGGGTGAGTGTATGTGTAATTCATTGTGCATGACATAGACTGGACACTACTTTGGACACAAGACAAAGAAAACAAAGATTATACACATATACAAATACACTAATAAAAACCGATAGACGGTGACTTACTCTTCCTGGGATATGCAATCACTGGGCCTTTTAATTTACATCACCTAGCACTTCCATGTATACATAACTCAAATAGACTTCAATCAGAAGTCAAAAGAGAAGACCGTATGAAAGTAAAACATTCTTTTTTAATACATATTATACAACAAAACAACTCAGAGCATCTATGGTTTTAGATCTGTTTTAAACAGGATGTGAAAAATATAAAAGCACAGTGAATATTATTTCCAGTTTTTGAATGCAGACTCTGGTACTGGGGTGACATACGCACACATCTGAATCTTAAAATAACATGTTTTTTCAGATGATAAGTTGGAGGGTCAGCATATTCTTGCAGTTCAACCAAGCGAGGCATGCACAGGTAAAACAACAAACCCAGGTTTAATTATCAGCCTTGTATGTGTGGTTTAGTCTTAGAAAAATAAATCCCCCCAAGCAAAGTGGAACTAATGTTGGTGGTTCAGCCCACTGAGGGCGGTTGGAGGTAGACTCACCAGCAGAGATTTCCTGACTACAGAGATGTGGAGATTTGATGCTAAAGAAAGTCTTTTTGAATGGATTCTGTGTCACCACTTATGTAAACTGACAAACCCCAGAGTTACAGCCAATCCCTTTTACACTTACATGGCCTTACTAATAGATTAGAATAACAAGTGACAGCTGAACAAACCTGTTGCAAGTGTGTCATAACAGCATTATTCATGAACAGTGATTTTTCCTAATAATTCCTGGGTCCATGTCATAAGATGACATTACATCACAGATTTGATATGGAAATATTTTTTCATTGCAGAGAATGTGGAAAAGCTTGAACACATTTAAATTGTGTCTCAAATGGTGTGTCAGAGATGAGCCAGGATCAAATACGCATAACAAACCCTATTGTATTCTTAAATTATTTTAAAAGTCACATAAGTTTACCATTGCTCTAGGGCACTGTAAATAACAACATTTCACTGTAAACAACAATTTGACTCTCTTGGTAGTCAAATCTCAAAACTCATACCAGTTTGGTGAATATGGTAGCAGAGGGGCTACTGACACTAAAACAACAAAAGTTATTGTAAAGTGCTGCAGGTTTTGGGTGACTGCAAAACTCATTCAGGATCATTCAGCTTCCCACATACAAAAACTGGTACCTCATTTACAAATTGTGCTTTCATTGTGTGAGTACTGCTAAGAAGCACTTAATAATATTATTTTAAAACCCTAAATAGTGTAGTGACCTGTTTCTTACAGATACCTGTAAAAATAAAGTAAGACCCCAGGTGCAGTGTTAACTGGCTTAGCTCTCGTTATTGCTTTGTGACGCTCCATTTCAGCGAAACCACTTAATGTTCCATGATTGGTGAAGCCAGTCTCATCACTTTTTGAAGTTATGTTATATCCGGGCTAGCTGCAGGAGGTTCATATTTTGTATTGGTATATCTGACCTGAAAGGAATTTCTCACATTAGTCTTCGGCCCTGGCACTGACAAGAAAAATCAAGTGTGATGACAGTGACATCCAGATGGTATAAATTCACAAACATATGAGACTCAGTTTTCTCATGACGTGGCCAGATATCTTGGGGAATGGGTCCAAATATGTAAAAGCATCAATATGCTCTCAAAAATACTGTCATAGTGTATAATGTATGAAGAATAATGCTTTAGTAGCAGGTGGGCTCTGAAAAGGAAAAATCTCCCATGTGACCTTTGGAATGAAGGTTCCATTTGTGACATGAGGGAATATACTTAAACCTGAAATCTAGAATAATTCGAATTTTATCCTCGCTGACATAATGGTGTGCTTCCTTGTCTTTTTATAACCACCACAGGTTGAGTCTTTAAATAGACAGTTATAGCCTCAAAATGAAGAGATCTCCTCAGTCTTCCATTCAAAGGTATATTCATAGCTTAGGTCATGCTACACAAAGGGTAGATGAGAGTCCATACTTTGACACTGCAAACATTCTTAGTGATAAGTATCTAGAACACAGTAGATCATTCTAGATTTAGAACACAGGGGGCTATTCTAGATTTATTCAATTCAGATGGAGCTGCAGGCTTCAGCTTCCGTCATTTGGTAAGTAACGTGAAACTTAATAGCTTGCAAACCTGGTCGGCATCTGTGTTGGCTCTGGGGTGCAGCTTTTGAGTGATGCTGTTGCTTTTTCCTTCGTTTGCTGTGAGTGTTGTTGAGTTTTCCTCATTAGGGCTGCAGTAGAAGAGAGTGTAATCTGATGTCCCTGTGTATTTATGTTATAGAGCAAGGTTACAGCAAATGTGACAGCAGTGCCATTGCCAAAGTGTGAAGAGTGAGTGAAGCCTAAGTGCGTGCGTGTGTGTGTGTGTGTGTGTGTGTGTGTGTGTGTGTGTGTGTGTGTGTGTGTGTGTGTGTGTGTGTGTGCGTGTGCATTTAGTGTGGTTAGCAAAATATAAGCCTAAGGACACATGTGCCTTGCAACCTTAACAAAGTTTAAACCCAATTCAAATTTTAATAAAGAAGATAATAATAATATACAGTAATAATAATATAACTGAGATTAATGAACAAGTACTAATAATTATATTAAACAAATACCAGCAATTATGTAAAATCATAATCAAATGAAAAAAAAAAGATTTCACATTCTCCTTGGTATTTTGAGGTACTGAATTTACAAGCAGGAATTAAAGACACACACTCGCTCTGGGGTGACACTAAATACAGAAGAAAAATATGAGGCATTTTCCCTCCAAACATTCTTTACTTCTTTCACAAATGAAACACTTATGGAAGGAAAACAATAAAAGTATTTATGTCACATTGTTAGTAATTGGAAACTTGCTAGCATACCACGTTGTACAGAATCTGTTCTTTTTTTTCAGAAAAATTATTGGCCATGTGGTCATATATAATCTTATTTAGGCATCCAGTAAGTTTTGATTAACTTGACCAGTTGTCTTAATGCATAACACAGAAAAAATATCATATGAACATCAACTATTGCTCCCACTCTTTATCTTCCTCCCACTATGAGGGAGGGGGAAAAGAAAATAAATATTTATGCCAATACGCATCTTAATTTTGATCATTTTGAACATCAATACAGTTGCCATCTCTGTACACCTTCTAGGTATATTCACAGCATTTCATAGGACAATATTTTATCTTCAATGTGCAGCTTAAAATCCACTAGTCTGTGTTTTTTATTATTAGTGAAAAGCCATTGGAAACTCATTGCCATTGCCAATCTGTGGGAGTGCTGCTTTAGAAGTGGAGCTAAAACTGGCTACTGAAAAAGGAAAAATGTAAAGGATCATTTAAAAGGACACTCTTTATTTACAAAAGTGAAAATATTGACTTAATGATAATATATATGTGCAGAACACTAGAACAGAAGTGAAAATATACCTAAACCAAAATCTGGCAGCTCAAACCTAAGTTCTACATGTGTGCAGGAACACATATGCATGTGTGTGTGTGTGTGTGTGTGTGTGCGTGTGGGTGTGCGTGTGCGTGTGCGTGTGCGTGTGCGTGTGTGTGTGTGGGTGAGGTGGATCTTTATTACTTTGGGTGTGACTGGTGCATCTGGTAAGCTGCAAGATACCACAGTGTGTGTATTTGTATTTGAATTGTTTGCTGTTTTTCTCCAGTGTAATTTTTCTTTTTATGTGAAATAAGCAGGCAGGACAGCGCAATGTAAAATGTAATACATGCACAAACATTTAAACAGATAGATATAGCACCTTTGCAACCTCAGCAACCAAACTTTTAGCCTAACACCTCTTCGCCTAACACCTTTTAGCTGTGTCATGACATCACCCTTCCGCTACTGCTTTTAACTTATCAACTCCATTTTTAATGGCTGGTCTGGGACTTAACCTGGGCCAATAAATCCTTACTGTCATGCTCAGAATTATTTAGATGACCTTTGACCTCCTCATTTCACTTGGCAGCATCACACACCTCTCTGTGAGCACCTACCGTTTGTGCTCCAGGGAGAAGTAAGCCCCTCTGACTTCGGACTGGAAACTGTGCGCAACAGTAACCTCACAGTAAGTTGACTCCCACAGCACTCATACAAAAAATAAAATAAAAAGGAAAGTGAAAAAACCCAAATTTCTTCACTAGCCATCTTCTCTTTTTTTTTTTTTTACTAAGATGTCAACCACTTTTTAAATTATTTTTTATTTATATTATTTATTTATTTTGCATATGTTGTACAGTTGCATTAAAATGAATAATCTCCAATTATGCTTCAATCACAGAATTTCACCACTCAGAAAATATAATCATCTGTCATAGATGTGAATAAAGGCTGGGGAAAAAAAATCCACAATTTCATATTCACAGTTCAGTTTTAGTATAGCAGTTACAATTAGCACCCAAATTTGGCATTTGTTTTGACAAATACGTGCTTAGAGCTGGCTAATGGAACTTTTCAAAGTAACTGTTTCCAATGAAGATTAATGTCTAGAGTCTCATGTCTCTCAGTTCTCATTTCTACAGGTTCTAAAAAAAAAATACATAAATTCTGCAATAAGGATATATTTATCTACAAAATAAGGATAAAAAAGTAAGTAACCATATGTAATGGTGATGGGCTGTATATAGTTTCCTGTATACAATTATGTGTTGGTCTTCTTTTTTTTTTTGAGTGGCAGCTGATGGAGAGAGAGTGTGAGAAAAAAAAAAGTGGGTGGGGCTATGGACAGAGACTGCCAGATATTGTCTGGGGGTTATAAATATGATATAAAGTCTCATTCCTGGCTTTAAACCTTCTGAAATTACAGTCTTACGGTCCCAAAACCCTCTGAATAAATTTAGTGAAACTACCAGTGACCTCATATATTGCCACTGTTGGTTAATGGTTTTCTCCACTTCAGCCATCAGAGGCTTTACTTTCACACAGGCCTCTCACTCACTAAGAGAGGCAGGAAGTGTCTTTTTTCTGTCACTCTTCGGCAAAACCCCAATCACCTTGTTGCAAAGTCTAATTTCCAAGCATCATGGCTCGTGAGCCCTGTACTCTGACATCACTCACCAGTTGTGCCTTACCGCACCTACGCAATGTTTACACAAGCATGAAGTTTTATTATCAAAACCTTTATTTGTTGAGAAGAGAGGCCCATGGAGTTTCAGTTTTTTTCCTTAATTTTACTGGGTGTGGAGTAAGTTTTTTTGTTGCAACCCGCTTTTTTTTACATGGCGCAGAGTTGGAATATGTATGTATATAGGTTCAAAAGCTGATTCCTTAGTTTTGAGTGCACAGAGTATGGCGAAAGGTAAAGTTCTCAGTCTTAAGGAGTCACCTGTCCTTCAAGCACCTTGATCTTCTGCAGCTAATCAGGATGGCTTGAGCTGGAGAAGAACACTCAGTGAATACTTCAAATACTGTCTTCACACTTCATCCCCAAAATGACAGCTGTTCTACTACGACTACATACGGCTCATTACTCTTTCTCCAGCTTTGTTGAGCTCTCCACCCATGTCAATGTGAAATGATACTTGCATATCTCAACACAACTGCAGTCCACAATCTCAGGAGCTTGACATATGAGGTCTCAACAGGTGTTATCCAATAGCAGCACCACTCAATTGTTCTCCTCAGGAGCAGCGCTGTGCTGCATTAGAGCTGCATTTGTGTTACACGGGAGAGCCATTTACTGCCACTCTAAGAGTCAAATGGGACGCGCAATGAAAACCAGGCAGAAGCAATAAAGCAGCGGTTGAACAAGGAACCAGTGAAGATCGGTGGCCTCCTACTGAGGTGTACAGAGCAGAGGGCTACATAGAGTCAGAGTGCACATACAGTAAAAGGGTATTGTGTTATGGAGGACCTGCTTTTCTTTTTTTTAAATGGATGTTTATGTACAACAGAAAACACAAGCCACTCCATTAGAAAGCTCAGTATATGAATTACATTTTGTTTTCAGCTGGGCTGAGAATGGTCTAACAGGAAGGAACACTCTAATAATGCTGGTGCTTGCCGTGATATGCAGATGAACCACTATCAAATCAGTCTTTTCTACAGAGTGTGTTCAAGACCCTATTTATGAGCAGGCCTGATTTTCATTTCAAACTGAATCTCCTGGAAAAAAACTGACAGAGGTTACTGAATTCTGGATATGCAATACATTGGTCAAAACAACTCCTGATGTTTTATTATTTAGAAGTGGAATACTGAGCCTGGCTGGATGAGCTTTTGCACCCTTCTCCCACATATGTGCCTGTGTGCTCATACTCCATGTCCTACAAACAGAACCCCTTGTGCTCGGCAATTAGCGCTGACTCGCTCCAGGCAACAGGTCCAGATCTGCTGCCGGTCTCCCTCAGCCCCGTAAAGCACCGGCAGCCTCAGCCAGGTGATTACTGGGCTACAGGAGACATGAAAGGTATGAGGTCAGCAGAACGTGCTGGCTCTGAGCCCCTACACAGCTGCCAAGCTCAATCACTTGCCCATGCCACTGGTCGGTCCCAGCCCAGCGACGCAAGCAGAAACACCTTCCCAAGTTGACCAAGCCACACTGTTAACATTTTGTAGCGTTTCACCTTTCAGCGCTTGGTACTCTTAATTGATTCTCCGTAGAGTAATTGTGTGATATACAATTCTGAGGAGGTACACCTAATTGGATGTGTTAGAATAGCTCTTGGCAGGATGTTGCCCTTGGAAAATAAAGATTGCTGACTTTCTTAGAAACAGAAGAGAAAAACATTACATTTTAATATTTGGCATATTATTTGAAATGCCATACTGTTTCCCCATTGTTTGTAAAAACAAAGTCCTCTAAAAATGAATGCCACCCGAATGAATGTGTAACGTTTGGAAGAGACAGAGAGGGATCCTTATGCAAAAGCACAGTGCTCTTTATTTGGCAGATAGATACAACCAGAGAATGCGAGATGTTAATGCATAAACGGAGTTGATCTAATGCCGTTTGTTGAGAGTGGTCTATCCGGTCCGGGGTCGTAACGGGAAGGCAGAGCCCGTACGGTACCTGAGGGCTAGGCAGAAAACGGGGTCGAGGGAACAGGCAGAGGTCGATACACAGGAGAAACAGCAGAGTATGATAACGCTCGGTATGCAACATGGTTGGCAATACTTCGCGACGAGGTGTTGTGAAGACGGTGTATATGAATGCCTGGAATGTGGGCGTGGTGATGAGGAACAGCTGATTCCTAATGGCTATCAGGTGACATTCCTGACAGAATGTCAGGACCCTTAAAATAGAGGAAATATTTAATATTTTACCTATCGCCATTGAATTATACATATTTCTTCATGAAAGCCCAAGTAAAATTATATGCTATATATATACTGCTCAAAAAAGGGAACACTTAAACAACACAGTATAACTCCAAATCAACCACACTTCTGTGAAACCAACCTGTTCAGTTAGGAAGCAACACTGAATGTGAATCAATTTCACCTGCTTTTGTGCAAATGGAATAGACAACAGGTAGAAATGAGAGGCATTTAGCAAGACCCCCCCTATAAAGGAGTGGTTCTGCAGGTGGGGACCACAGACCACTTCTCAGTACCTATGCTTTCTGGCTGATGTTTTGGTCATTTTATAATGTTGGTGGTCCTTTCACACTCGTGGTAGCATGAGACGGACTCTACAACCCACACAAGTGGCTCAGGTAGTGCAGCTCATCCAGGATGGCACATCAATGCGAGCTGTAGCAAGAAGTTTTGCTGTGTCTGTCAGCATAGTGTCCAGAGGCTGGAGGCGCTACCAGGAGACAGGCCAGTACACCAGGAGACGTGGAGGAGGCCGTAGGAGGGCAACAACCCAGCAGCAGGACCGCTACCTCCACCTTTGTGCAAGAAGGAACAGGAGGAGCACTGCTAGAGCCCTGCAAAATGACCTCCAGCAGGCCACAAATGTGCATGTGTCTGCACAAACGGTTAGAAACCGACTCCATGAGGATGGTATGAGGGTCCGACGTCCACAGATGGGGGTTGTGCTCACAGCCCAACACTGTGCAGGACGCTTGGCATTTGCCAGAGAACACCAGGATTGGCAAATTCGCCACTGGCGCCTTGTGCTCTTCACAGATGAAAGCAGGTTCACACTGAGCACATGACAGACGTGACAGAGTCTGGAGACGCCATGGAGAGCGATCTGCTGCCTGCAACATCCTTCAGCATGACCAGTTTGGCAGTGGGTCAGTAATGGTGTGGGGTAGCATTTCTTTGGAGGGCCGCACAGCCCTCCATGTGCTCACCAGAGGTAGCCTGACCGAGTCTGGCACCGAGATGAGATCCTCAGACCCCTTGTGAGACCATATGCTGGTGCGGTTGGCCCTGGGTTCCTCCTAATGCAGGACAATGCTAGACCTCATGTGGCTGGAGTGTGTCAGCAGTTCCTGCAAGATGAAGGCATTGAAGCTATGGACTGGCCCGCCCGTTCCCCAGACCTGAATCCGATTGAGCACATCTGGGACATCATGTCTCGCTTTATCCACCAACGTCATGTTGCATCACAGACTGTCCAGGAGTTGGCGGATGCTTTAGTCCAGGTCTGGGAGGAGATCCCTCAGGAGACCATCCACCACCTCATCAGGAGCATGCCCAGGCCTTGTAGGGAGGTCATACAGGCACGTGGAGGCCACACACAATACTGAGCCTCATTTTGACTAGTTTTAAGGACATTACATCAAAGTTGGATCAGCCTGTAGTGTGTTTTTCCACTTTAATTTTGTGTGTGGCTCCAAATCCAGGCCTCCATTGGTTAATAAATTTGATTTCCATTGATGATTTTTGTGTGATTTTTGCACATTCAACTTTGTACAGAACAAAGTATTCAATGAGAATATTTCATTCATTCAGATCTAGGATGTGCTATTTGAGTGTTCCCTTTATTTTTTTGAGCAGCGTATATATATATATATATAGACATGATAACATCACACAGTTGCTGCAGATTTGTCAGCTGCACATCCATGATGTGAATTTTCCGTTCCACCACATCCCAAAGCTGCTCTATGGGATTGAGATCTGGTGACTGTGGAGGCCATTTGAGTACAGTGAACTCATTGTTGTGTTCAAGAAACCAGTCTGAGAGGATTCTTGCTTCGTGACTTGGCGCATTATCCTGCTGGAAGTAGCCATCAGAAGATGGTACACTGTGGTCATAAAGGGATGGACATGGTCAGCAACAATACTGAGGTAGGCTGCCAGGAAAAAAATCTCCCACACCATTGCACCACCACCACCAGCCTGAACCACTGATACAAGGCAGGATGGATCCATGCTTTCATGTTGGTAATGCTAAATTCTGACCCTACCATCCGAATGTCATTTCAGACCAGGCAACATTTTTCCAATCTTTGTCCAATTGTGGTGAGCCTGTGTGAATTGTAGCCTCAGTTTCCTGTTCTTTGCTGACAGGAGTGGCACCTGGTGTGGTCTTCTGCTGCTGTAGCCCATCAGCCTCTAGCTTTGACGTGTTGTGCATTCTTAAATGCTTTTCTACATGCCTCGGTTGTAATGATTGGTTATTAGAGTTACTGTTGCCATTCTATCAGCTCGAACCAGTCTGGCCATTCTCCTCTGATCTCTGGCATTAACAAGGCATTTGCACCCACAGAACTGCTGCTCACTGGATATTTTCTCTTTTGCGAACCATTCTCTAGACCCAACCCTAGAGATGGTTGTGAGTGAAAGTCCCAGTAGATCAGCAGTTTCTGAAATACCCTGACCAGCCTGTCTGGCATCAACAAACATACCACATTCAAAGTCACTTAAATCACCTTTCTTCATCATTCTGATGCTCGGTTTGAACTGCAGCAGATCATCAGCAGACTCCCCTCATTTATACGTGCATAAAGACGCTATAGATGATAGCCTATTCGCGATTTACGAAGCAAATGGCACATCACAGCAAATGGCAAATCATTATATATGTCCAAAGCCACACTGGCTCAAGGTTGTTAATTATTTTTAATAAAATACACACTGGCTATACCGACGTTGACCTCTGACCACATGACTTTGCAGTATTACAGCAGTATTATGTCTAAATATCTAGTTAAGACAAAACTAGAGTGCTCAATGAACCAAGTTATAATCACTGTAGTCGAATATAATCTGTAGTGTCTTTATGGGTGTGCAAACGAAGGCAGTCGGAATTTGGCACAACACATGTTGGTTTGAAAAAATACACGACAGAGAATTTGTTACAATTATTTGGGGAAGGGATGGTGCAGAAAAGTAAAATTTATTTAAATAAATTAGGAAAGCTAAACAATATGCACTGGGAATTACGAAACAGAAATATAACAACTAGACATAACCAGGCAGAAAGAACAACATTCTAAACTAAACCAACAGGAACCATGATCTACATGCAGAGATACGATGAAGTATAGGCCTACTACATAAAATAAACACGGGTAGAAAAACGAACTAAGTGAAACAGACAATACTAAACGGAGAGAACACTGAATAATAATGAACAACAAAACTGGAGCAACACATAACAGAACACAGTAAGTACAACGTGACTAGGGAACAATAGAACCAGGGCACAAGCTACAAAGGAAGCAAAGAAAAGACACGAATCACCCCCCCATATATACGTGAGACCCCCGGAGTGTCAAGGGAGGTGACTTGAGGAACCACGATCCAGGTAGCGATGGTGGTAATCCTTAGCCGGTACCTGGCATTGCTCCTCCAGGCCATAGCACTCCCAGTCAATCAGATTTGAAGTTTTGGAGTCCAGAATGTTGCAGATAGTATAGACTGGCATCCCATCATAGACAATGACCGAAATTCCAATTTGTGACTGATGCCTCTTGAATGCCTTTCAAATCCCTTGAGGACAACCATACTTGATCGCGTACCTGACAGATAGGGTTGGAGCCATGACAATGGTCAGCTTTTTCCTTATGTTTTTTCAGGGCTGCTGTAATGCATTGATAAGTCTCTTCCCACACCTGCTCACTGTGTTTCATTCACTCATTAACTGCTGGTATGTTTGATTGTCATGTAAATAGTTGGCGAGTACATGTTTCTCCCAGGTGTCCTGATGTGAGAGAGGTGTGTGCCCATGTCAGGAGTCTATCTCAGCAGGCTGGCGGTACATGTTTTCTCTGGAGGACATCCCGTGGGCGTTTCCGTCTCATTTCCGTCTCTAACAACAACTCAATCTCCTCGTCTATTACCTATCGAATGGATGATACGATAGGATGATACTTAGGAGGCAGGATGGCTTCTATCTCTGGTGTGTTTTCCTCTGCTTCTTAACATTACGAAACTATTCTAAATTCTTATGATCAGTGATTACCTTGAAAGGATGATTAGCCCCCTCTAGCCAATGATGCCACTTTTCCAATGTGAGTTTGATGGCCGGTAATTCCCTCTCTCTGATGCCGTAATTCCTCTCTGCTGGTGTCAGCTTATGTGAATAGTAGGCCACAAGATGAAGAGATGCTTCCACGACTCTCTGCGATAAGATGGCCCCTATCCCTGCATTAGAGGCATCCACCTCGACTATGAAGTCGACCATGATTGACCATGGTCGTCCACCATGTGGATGGTCAAATACAGCTTTGAACTGACTCAGGAATTGATCATAGGTCATTCACTGTGTTTTCTCCCAGGTAGCCATAGCCCATTCTAATGCCTCTCCAATAAGAAGGGAAATAAAAAAAGTGATTTTGCTATTGTCCGTGTAAGGCAGATTGTTGTTAAATAATCTTGCACTGCAATAAAAATCCCCAGCAAGCCTTAGGAGATGCAGATTTGTCCAGCTTACTTGTGTTGTAGGGGCTGAGAGCCGCTGGTAGCGCAACCGCTACAGGTGTGGGACTACTCAGAGTGGGGATGGCCATCATTTGAAGCTGCAGGTTCATCTCTCTCATACCCTGCATAATGTTGCATAATGTCTGTTAGTTGGCGTTGGTATTCTATCTGTTGTCGAGACAGTACATCCATAGTCTCCCAAGTCAATGAAGTTGTTGATGTTTCCCGAGGAGTTGGCCTTGTGCCGTGATGACCTGAGCCCTTGTGCCTTGTGCCGTGAGTGAAGTTGGCCAGACTAAGGACAGACATGAACATAAGAACATAACCTCATGTAACCCAACCCTATTTTGGTTTGAGTGAAAAGCTAAACTTTTTGAAGGCAATCGAGTCACAGACATGTGAACATCCAGTCTCAACACATTAACCAGTGCATCCTCCCGCTTGCGGTTTTCTTGCGTATTAACTAACTGGCAGCTATTTGATCACTGGTGAAAACGGTCCATTATGGTTGTCTCCTTCCGGGTGCTACCTAGCCAGGATTGCTTCTTTTTTGGCAGAGCTATTCAGAGAAGCTATCTTGTCAAAGTACTGGCAGTTGGCCCTCTTGAGCTTTTCAAATGGACTTCATGGGAAGAGAACTCTTGAGAACTACTCCACATATTTTATCACCTGTTTCCACTACAAGACTACGTAGTCACATAGTCTTTCTTGTAGTTATATTTTTAGAAATCCCATACAGGACTTTTTTTGACAACTTTTTGTTCTAATTTTGCAGACTAGCATGGCGAGGAGGAGCTGTAAACAAATGATGTGACGGACCTTGAGGTGCCGTATGTGTGATGCTCGGTGCAGGGCGAAGGACGAGGCACAGAATCCTTGCCTCACGAACGTCACGTTTATTAACATTAACATATAGCGCGGATAGCGCACACATAACCACACACACATTCACGTGTGAGACTTAGACAAAGACGAGCACGGGACACTGCGCGAATGCACATTAAATAGATAAACCACATAAGCCCCGAGTGATCACGAGACGAGCCACAGGTGAGACGAATGAACGCATTAAGACACATCCACAACCACGAAGATCCACAGATGCAGACGTCTAGACATAGACGACATAAACACATGCCCAAAGGGGAGGGGTCAGGGGCTGTAACGTGACAGAGCCCCCAACCAAGGGGGGGCTACCCGTCCCGGGGTGCCAACAGGGCTGAATGCCCTGAACTCACACCGATGGGCGGATCCGGAGCCCTCATCCTGCGTCTGGGAAATGACCGCCCTCGGTGGAGAGCCCGCCACGAACCGTCTAGAACACCTTTCCTGGGAAGACAGGGGAAAACACGTTAGACAGACACACCGGTACATTCATGAAGACACAAACAGGAACATTAATGGACAGCGGTACAAAAGGGAAAAGGGGATTCGGAAGAAACATTGGGATGGACACAAGACACAGACACACACACAAACGGAGCCAGGCTTCGCGCCTGTAGGAGGGCTGTCAGGAAGGGAAGCCCTCCCGAAGCTGCAGGTGCTGCCGTAGGTGGTACTCCTCCCACCCTTGCCGCAAAACCTCCGCTGCGTGTGGCGCGGCTGGCAGAAGCGCTGGCAGCCCACGCGTTGGGCGCGCGACCAGTCTCTCTGGCAGCCCCCGAGGGGCGTGCCGCAGGAGAAGCCTGCTGACACCCACTCTTCCCTCTTTGAGGACCCCACCGGGGAACTCCACCTCCCTCTGGTGATCGCTCCCCTCATCTGGCCTCCTGAGCGGTCATTTCCACCTCCATCTCCTCTGCTTTGCCGACTGAGCGCCAGATCATTGGTTCTGTTGGGGTCTCGACTCGGGAACAGTCCATTGGGCTCCTCTCGGAAGGATAGGGAGAAACACCCTCACCGGAGTAATCCGAGGGGGGCGGACTCAAGTCCTCTTCCTCTGTGCATGGCTCGCTGTTCTCTTCCTCCGCATACGGCTCGGAGGGATCGGAGCACTCGGACAGGGGAGGGGTCGCATCCTCTCCATTTAGCTCAGTTGGAGCCGAGTACAGGGATGGAGGAGGGCTTTCTTCTTCCTCCTTGCCTTCACCGTAATACTCGGTGGGAGCTGAGTATACCGATGGAGGAGAGCTTTCTTCTTCCTCCTTGCCTTCACCATAATACTCGGTGGGAGCTGAGTATACCGACGGAGGAGGGCTTTCTTCTTCCTCCTCGCCCTCACCGTAATACTCGGTGGGGCCCGAGTACATGGACGGAGGGGAGCTCTCCTCCTCCTCTGAGTCTTCCTCCCCCTCGAGCTCATTCTCGGGGGTCTTCTTCGCCGAGCAGAGCTCTAGGGAGCCTACCCTCAGAGGTGAGAGACCTCTATTGGGAGAGCGGTGTCTCTTCCTCCACAGCTGCGCCGCGGCTTCGCGGAAGTAGTCCGCCATTGAGGGCACCTTGGTGTCCTGAGCCTGACGCAGCATGTGCGCACACAACAGGTCCTGCTGCATCACCTCGACAGTCACGGGGGCATCGCGGTGCTGTGCAGGAGAAGAGGCATGGTGGTGCCTGCTGGGCCTCTTCCCCTTCTTGTCACGGGTCGTGTATCCTGGCATTTTACTTGGTCGGCTCGTCTTTCTGTGACGCTCGATGCAGGGCAAAGGACGAGGCACAGAATCCTTGCTTCACGAACGTCACGTTTATTAACATTAACATATAGCGCGGATAGGCCTGCTAAACATGCTAACCTGCAATGTTACTGTAAGGTGGAGATGGTAACTGGAGCCACTTGGTGGCGCACATACTGTGCATGTTTTTTGTTTGTTTGTTTTTTGTAACGTTCCTTCCGCGGAGTCATTTTTTTGTTTTACTCCAAAAATGCAGTGTTCTCAAGTCTCATGCATTGAGCGTGTGACACACGCATTTTACCGTCTTCACACGCTGTCACGCCACACTTCCGATTTCACACGGCGAAAAAAAAAAATCTAGTTTATTTACCTCTGATCCATATATATATGTCGTGCGATCGATCGTGAAATACAACAACAATGCCCCCCCCCGCTCAACAACTTACGTTCTCCCCCCTCCGCTCAACAACTTACGTTCGCCACCGACTCTCACACTCTGAAATGAATTCAAAACTTGAGAGCCCTGAAAAATGTGAAGGTGAGCCATGCTTATTGTGCTGTTCTAGCTAATAAATGCTAATCTTTGTAAAATCTAAAACATCCAGAAATATTTTATAGATTAGACGTATAGTCACCCCAGTGTCATTGCTTCAGTGGGAATCGATAATTTTCTTTTCTCTCCCTTTGTAATTTGATGCCTTTTTAACAATTGGGATGTTTTGGCGGTAGCAGCTTTCTTTGTACATTTTCATTTAGAATGTCTAGGGATTGTATTTAATATTCTTTGTTAGGAAATGTATAAGAGCTATGTTTTATTTTTTTAAGGAAAGTGTACAAATCTTATATGTGCTAAATGCCAAGTAAGGATAATAATTTAATAATTTAATAAAATTTAATAATCAGTTAATTTCAGAAGAAACAGTTAAGAAACAGTTTATTAGCGCATTGAGATGTCATGGAAATATTCAATGTATGTTGTATAGGGGCAGTCATGGTAGTCAAGGCCTGGTGGTAGGGAACTGGTCTTATGACCGGAGGGTCATGGGTTCGATTTCCAAACCTGAGGCCATGACTGAGGTGCCCTTGAGCAAGACACCTAACCCCAACTGCTCCCTGGGCGCTGAGCTTGGGCTGCCCACCGCTCTGGGCATGTGTGCACCACAGCCCCCTAGTAATCACGTGTGTGTGTGTGTGTGTGTGTGTGTGTGTGTGTGTGTGTGTTACCACATATGGGTAAAAAGCACATCCACACTTGCAAAAAGATCAGCTGGGCTCAGGAACATACTTCCTCACAGCACAATGACAGTCACAACCTGTACCATAAAGTGCAAACAATGTTCAGTCCTATTGTCCAACGGACAACACTATGATAAGAATAAAGAAATTTAAATGACAAATTATTCAAAAAACAAAATGCACACAAAAGGCCACGCAATTGGCCTTCAGTTCTGGGACTCAGAAGTTTAAATTTCTGCCCGCATTTAATTTTTCACCATCAATATTTTTTTACTCAGTAATGTGAGGGTGTTCAAATGTAGTGAAGTAAAACTACTTGGGTCAAAATGTACTCAAGTAAAAGTAAAAATTACATATTTCAAAAACTACTCAGAAAATTACAAATTACTCATAAAAAGTACTTAATTACAGTAATGTGAGTAAATGTAATTAGTTACTTTCCACCTCTGATTTCTACACACAATGATACATGACAAGATACATGATAGATACAGGAACTAGACAGAGACAACAGTTAACTAAACAGAATAATAATGAAACAAGACAGATGGGACTCAGAGACTACAATGACTTCTGCTAGAGGGCCACCCAATGGAGGATGGGTTCCCTTTTGAGTCTTGGTCCTCCCGAGGTTTCTTCCTAATCCCTGACATCTTAGGGAGTTTTACCTTGCCAATGTCGCCTCTGGCTTGCTCATTCGCGATGTGGACCCATACGATTGTAAAGCTGCTTTGTGACAACATTTGTTGTAAAAAGCGCTATATAAATATATTTGACTTTGACTAAAATAAGCAATCATTTATAAACCAGGAAGATAAGATCCTGAGAAACATAAGGCTACACGCAAAGAACAGCAAACAAAGGGTTTAAATACACAGCCAAACAAGGAAATAAATTAGACACAGGTGGGAATTACAAATGAGAAGGCGTGAACAAACTGAAATCACAACACAAGCACATGAAAACCAAAACAAAAGCACACAGAATATCAAACAAGGAAATGACAGACAGCAAAACACAACAACAAGAGTGGGGGTGGACCTAAACGTGACAAAGGGATACAATGCTAAAACAGTATGCTTCATGGTTGTAAGACATTGCTCTTGCTTTCCTTTTATTAAAGAAACCTCGCTTACATCAAACAGGTGTAACGGAAAAGAAAGGAAGCGCACACACACTAGCGGGGAAGGGGGGGCACTCAAACACACAACACACATTCAGGGTGGCATTAACTAACCGTGCGCTGCCCTCTGGGGCCTCATAGACCCTGTCCAGAGGTCACCCAGAGGTCACCTATTGGCAGACGCTCAATCAGATGTCTGAGGTAGCTGTTGGCATAAGTGCAAGGACAGAGAACGCAGTAAACAAGATATAGTGGGAGAACAGGGGGGTATTCCAAGCAAAACTGGGTAAGTTAACTCAGAACTCACGGAAACTCGAGGTTTTTCGTTCCAGAAACCAAGCTTAAAGAGAACCTGAGTCAGTTACTATAGCAACTTATGCTCTGAAGCTAACCTGCTCGCTGGCAGGTTAACTTGGACCTGAACCAGAGTTACAAACACGTCATCATGACGTGTCCTTTCCTCGAGGATCATGTGGATATTGAAGCTCAGTTTATTCGCCGAGCTCTTCGTCGGGAACGCCTTATAAAACCCCGAATAGACATAGTCCTACTATCATTTTCGGATTATTTTTTAATGAACGTTATCGTTTTTCAGCACAATTCATTACTTACATCAATAACATTATTAAGCGTCACATTTCAAATATTACACCTCGCGGATCAGCCCTAAATTCTCTCCAGATTTTTATACATCGCTCTTCGTTTTTTGCTAGTGGAAGTTTTTTTATAGTGTAGGAGATGCGGAATCTGTCAGCAAAACTACTGTATGTTGGTCTGTCCGAAAACTATGTCTGGCATTAAAATGACTAGTGCCCAGTTTTGTGGTGTTTCCTGGGCATAAGCCAGTTATGGACATCAAAGAGGAATTCCACATGTAACGATTATGGGGGACAGGTGTGAGGCAAAAGCAAGTTTTGGGGAGGTTTAATAAAGACTGCAAGAAATAAAACAATAACCAACTAGGTAACACTCTTAGAAGAAACACTGAGAAATAATCATACAAAAGACCACGACGTAACAGGATACAGCACTAAACACAAAACAAGGGGCTATGCTAAACTCTAGGGAGAGTACACAACCAAAACGGACACACTAAACAACCGAGTACATGGATACATGAGTACAAACTAACAACCGTAAACCGACAACCATAACCCCCCCTCAAGGCGTGCAACTCCGGGGCACGCCAACCAGGGAGGGCCGGACAGACGCTGGGGACAGAGACACCATGACACAGAGGGAAACGAGTGGGCGAGGCTGGGGCAGGGACAACAGACACGGGGCAGGACGGACACAAGAGCCCGGACTCCAGACGTATGGGAGGACTGGGACAAGGAACGGGCGGTGATGTGGGAACGGGGCCAGATGGGATAGGACAGGGGGTTGACGCAGGAGGCGGGACCAAGGGGGCCGGACAAGACGGGGTCAAGGGCACAGGACTGGACACCAGGGAGGACTGGGATGCAGGGGCAAACAGGTGGAGGACAACGGAGATGGGGACGGGAACAAAGTGGGAGACGATCTGGGGAACAGAGACAGGGACATGGACACCACCAAGGACGGACACAGGGATGGGCACACGGACGCGGACAGACATGCACACATGCACACAGGAACGGGGACCAAAAGGAAGCCAGGAAGGGGACAGGGCAACAAAGGGAACATAGGTAGACGTAAAACAGGAACAGAAAGAGGGTCAACGTCCGAACAGTTCGGCAAGGGGTCATCCCCAGACCCGCAGGCGGGCAAGGCAGTCTCTGCGGGGGCACTCGCAGACAGAGGAGCGTCCAGGGGCGCCGACGAAGCCGGAGGAGGGTCCAGGGGAACAGGTAAGTCCGGTTGAGGGACAGCGGAGACCGGGGACATCGGCGGAGAGGCCGCAGAGGCCAGGCCGCAGGGACCGGTTGGGCCGGCCGACGGGCCGCAGGGACCGGCCGAGTCTGTTGGCCGGCAGCGGGAACAGGCGGGGCCGCCGTGCAGACTTCATCGGAGGGTGAGGCCGCCGTGCAGACGTCATCGGAGGGCGGGGCCGCCGTGCAGACACCATCGGAGGGCGGGGCCGCCGTGCAGACGCCATCGGAGGGCGGGGCCGCCGTGCAGACGTCATCGGGAGGCGCGGCCACCGTGCAGACGTCATCGGGAGGCGGAGCCGCCGTGCAGACGCCATCAGAGGGCGCGGCCACCGGAACGTAGTCATCGGGGGGTGTAGATGCCGGAGCGGTGACGTCATTGGGGGGCGTGACCACCGGGCTGACGTCATCGGGGGGCATGACCACCGGGCTGACGTCATCGGGGGGCGTGTCCGCCACATTGACGTCATCGGGGGGCGTCTGCCACACTGACGTCATCCCGGGTCCGAGCCGGCCACTCCTGGGGTAAGTGGCTACTGCGTCACCCCAAAAAAATTCTTGGGGGGCCTTCGGGGAGTGGCTTCCAGGATGCAGTCATTGGGGGGCGCCGGGCAGGCGTCATCCGAAGCAGGGGACGCCAAGCAGGCGCCGTCAGGAGCAGGGGACACCGGGCAGATCTCCCCTGGAGCCAGCAGGAACACAGGGCAGGCGTCATCTGGGGCTAGCAGGTACGCCGGGCAGACGTTGTCATCAGCAGGCAGGAACGCTGGGGTGATGTTGTCAGCCAGTGAGACGACTCCAGGGAACCTACTCAGCATAAGGTTGCAGAATCCCTCCACAGTCCATGCCTCAACTAAACGAGTGGCTAATATTATGTTCGCCCACTCTAGCGCCTTTCCTTCTAGCAAGGAACGCAGGAATAAAACCAGGAGGTTGTCAGGAGGTTTTGGGCATGTTAGGAGTCTGATATATCCCGTACTCTGCATAACGAATGTCTCCGCTGGTGCTTGTTCTCCATTATAAACATCTGGGCAGCGAGCAAGAGAGGGTAAGTTCCTAGGGTTACCACTTGCATCTTTCACAAAATTTGATTGAAGGTCGTTCAAGCTATCCCAAAAACGATTCCTAACTTGGGGCATATCGTGGTTAGCGAGAACCGGCCTTTCCTGCTGCGTCACGTTAAACTGTTCGGTCATTCTGTAATGATTATGGGGGACAGGTGTGACGCAAAAGCAAGTTTTGGGGAGGTTTAATAAAGACTGCAAGAAATAAAACAATAACCAACTAGGTAACACTCTTAGAAGAAACACTGAGAAAGAATAATCATACAAAAGACCACGACGTAACAGGATACAGCACTAAACACAAAACAAGGGGCTATGCTAAACTCTAGGGAGAGGACACAACCAAAACGGACCGAGTACATGGATACATGAGAACATACAAACTAACAACCGTAAACACATGAACCGCAACAGATACAGGGGCAACGAGATATTAGAAACACTAAGGCACAACAGCATAACCAAACAGACAATGACAGAACGAACCACCTACAAAACTAAAGACAGGGAACACACAATGAAAACACAAACGCTAAAATACAGGGCACAAGACTAACAAGCGAGAATACGAGAAAGAACAGAAGGAAGCAAGACAGAGAAGAGACGAGGGACTCACGCACAAGGAATGACCGACAAGGGAATAAAAACACTAGGGGGGTTATATACATAGAACTGGATGGTGAAACGAGACTCAGGTGTGTGTGTGTTAACGAGGAGGGCATGACAGACAGAGGGGGGAACGAATGGGAGCGAGGAGCTAGGCGGGACCAGGGAGGAGGGAGGGGCTGGACGTGACACCACAGCATCATTGGTTTGTCTTTAATTCACACGGACAATAAAGAAATTAAGCAAAGGAGAAGCAGTATATAACAAACTTCATTCCATTTACATTTTAAGGATTTCCTAGAGTGATTGGCTGCATTGATGGAACCTACATATGCTACCTATTCCAGCACCATTAGAACATGAAGGTGATTACATAAACAGAAAATCCATCCATAGCATTAATGTACAGGTACTAACCTTTATAATATTTAATGAATAATGTACTTATCTTTAATGGTAACAAAAATAACGTAGCTATTGTCACCAGCCACTTTCCCTCAAACTGGACACATATTTACCTCCCCCTAACTATATCTCAGGCTGAGATTTATCTCAGCCACCAGTCCAGAGACCAGTCCACCAGCCATTTGGCACCATGCACTTTATCCCTGTCCCATTTACCTACCTCTATGTCTATTGCCTGGCTTGCACCATGACCGTCTTGCACTATGTTGTCCTGCACTATGTTGTATGTAATTGCTGCTGTGATATTTTGTAGTATGTAATTGCACTGAGGCCTAGCCTAAAAGTGTTTCGTTGTGCTGTACAACCCTGTTTCAGCATAATGACAATAAAGTTGAATTGAATTGAACTGACCGTTCTCCCCAGCAAGATCATATGTGATGCTTCCCACCGCATCACAAATGTTGAAGCCAGATGGCCAGGATCTGTGTATGATTCACACTGTACAACAAATCTGAATAGAGTAGGCCTGAGGTAGTTATGCTAGTTATTCACATGCAGTGTAATAGTTAAATCATTGCAAACCCTAGTGTGATTATAGGACACTATGACGGCCTCCTTCATGGAGACTGAGGGTATCCCTGCCTGTCCTATAGGCCTACCTTATGACTCCCTATTCAGATCTTGCACCTGGACCACAGTCCCGCTACAATCAGGCCCACAGCAAAACCAGGGCAAGAATTTAAATGACCCTAGGAATCCTCAAGGCCAGGTTCCAGTGCCTGAAGGGGCTTAGAGTAACCCGTGATAGGGCATGCCACATAATAATGGCATATGTGGTATTACACAACATTGCAACCATCCAGGAAGAGCAACAGCCTACCATCTCTGACATGCCCACAGACGAGGAACCTTACATGCATGTGGGTGACAACAGAGATGGTGGAGTTGCCAGAGACTCCATCTGCAATCACTGCTTTCCACATTAAATCATGCACCACCATCCACCCTGTAACCTTTTAATATACATTACAGTCAAACTCACTTTGTTTCATTATTTCATTTTTCCTGTAAATAAATATATTTTAGAATATATTTTAAGAATAAGATATAGTTATGTACAGCCATACCACTTTGTACAATATTCTTATATTTAATTTTTATCTGATGCCATGTGTGTTTCACACCACTCAGATTAGATCTTGAATTAGTAAGTGTTCAATTAAAAGAAATATTTAAAAACTCAATACAGTATTATAAATGTGGAGAATATAATAATATAATCGCACCCTTCTGCTAAATATAAAAATATCATTTTCACTCACGCATTAACTCTGTTGGCAATTTTTTGACATGCTGACTGCCTTTCTCTTGCAGCTACCGCAGTATTACATTACATTTACGTTTAATAATATCTAAATATTCTGCATATGCAGTCATTAATACTTCAAGCTACAGTGGTGTGAAATACGATGCTCGGCTGATTTTCGCGTTTAAGTCCATGGTAAATCCTATTTATCTGCGTTCCATTAAGAATGCCTTTCATAGTTACACGTGAACGCGCTTCTGTCTGGGTCAACCTACTCAGAGTTGAGCGACCCTGATTACTTTAACTCTGATCATCCGTTTTGGAACCGAAAACTCTGAGTATGTCAGATCGGGGTAAGACAACTCAGAGTTCAGGGTTAAGTTTAGAGTTTGTTAAACCCGCTTTCTGGAATACCCCCCAGGAATACAAAACTATTGCTATTCTGATATTCAAAACAGTTTTATTTTCTATAGGTATTTGCTTTCATATACATGATGTATTATTTTCTACAACACTACCATAACATCTTGAAAACCACACACATCAGTGCAACCAGTTTAAATATATTTTTTGTGCTATGTGATAAGCAACAGAATTTTTTATATTGATTTTGCAAAAGTCCTCTATTTGAAAGCAGAAAGTTTTTATTTCCTTTTATTTCTATTTTTCATCCAAATACATGCACACATGCACACATAGCCTACTTACATCCACCAATGTATCTGTTTTTACACTGTCCATTTCAGCAACTTTCCACTGTCCACATTGCTTTAAAGTCTGTTTGACATTACAGGATTATAGCTAAAAAGCTTTCCCATTAAAACTGTAAAATCAAATTTCAGTGGTAGAATTAAACCTTTATTTTTGTATTTTGTTAACATCATAACATCAAAAAATGTTATGACTCAATAGTGTAGGCATTTTGAAGGCAAAATGAAATACATGAATAAAAAAGTCTCATCAACTAATCATTGTTATGAGTTCCATACCACTATAGATTGTTGGTTTATCATTGTTTATATAGGTGACACTGCCATGTAGAAATTGAGGTTCTGAATTTCTCAATTGCAGAATAGTCTTTCTTTTTCTTTTGTCTATAACTTTCCATTGTTGCCTGTTCCTTGTGTTTCCCCATTAAAGGTCAGGCCCTTTTTGTGCTGTGCACATGCTTGCAAAAAATTGTCTGCTTTTGGCAATATCCCACATTTGGTGAAATTGTACTTCTGTGCAAAATGAGTGAACAAGACATAAAATGAACTGGCACGGAAGGCCTTCCTGCATGGGCACTGACATGAAAACACTTCACTCCAGTAACTGCATGATGGATCCCAGAAACAAGTCCAGAAATGAACGTCAACATCAACTTTGCATCTAGTCCATAGAGAGCCTCAAGGACAGCAAAAGAAGTGATGCTATGTGACAGTGAACACTGAAGTTAATAAACTTTGAAAATCAGAGGTTTTGTAAATGAATCATGTATATTACTTTGCTTAAAGATCTGGGCACACTTTTTGGCAACTTTCCTACACTGCAGCTGTAGGATAGGGCCAGATTTCTGGAGTTCTGTGACATTTCTGTGTTGCAGTTGGTGGACTGAGCTGTTTGAGTGTTTCAGAATTGAATTCCACTTAATGTATAGTGATGTACAATGCCACTCAGAGGAACCTTAACAACAGTTGAAACAATGTGTAGCTGTGGTTTGACAAAGTAAACCAAAGGTCAAGTAATCAAACAGAGGTGAGGAGGTGATGAAAGAACACCCTTCCTTCTTCATTTTGTACATGGAACCAATCAGGCAGACACACTTCAATTCACAGTGAAAACTTCAAATAAAATGTATACATGTCCATTAGGTAATTTGTACTAAAAGTAAATAATAAAAGTAAAATAAAAGTGATTCAAAATTATTAATTTTCTAGAGATATCAATCAATTCATATTACCCAAATAACTCTGCTGCTCACAATTACATGGATAAGTATATAATGAATATGAGTATACACTCAGCAGCCACTTTATTAGGTACACCTGTCCAACTACTCATTAACGCAAATGTCAAATCAGCCAATCACATGGTAGCAAGTCAATGCATTTAGGCATGTAGACATGGCTAAGACGATCTGCTGCAACCAAACATCAGATTGGGGAGGAATGGTTATTTAAGTGACTTTGAACATGGCATGGTTGTTGGGGGGCTGGTCTAAATATTTCAGAAACTGCTGATCTACTGGGATTTTCACAAACAGCCAGCTCTAGGGTTTACAGAGAATGGTTCAAAAAAGAGAAAATATCCAGTGAGTGGACGTTCTATGGGCACAAATGTCTTGTTGATGCCAGAGGTCAGAGGAGAATGGCCAGACTGGTTTGAACTGATAGAACGGCAACAGTAACTCAAATAACCAGTCATTACAACTGAGGCATGCAGAAGAGCATCTCTGAACATGCAACACATTGAACCTTGAGGTGGATGGGCTACAGCAGCAGAAGACCACACCGGGTGCCACTCCTGTCAGCTAAGAACAGGAAACTGAGGTTACAGTTCACATAGGCTCACCAAAATTGGACAATAGAAGATTGGAAAAATGTTGCCTGGTCTGATGAGTCTCAATTTCTGCTGTGGCATTCAGATGGTAGGGTCAGAATTTGGCATCAACAAGATGAAACTGTGGATCCATCCTGCCTTGTATCAATGGTTCAGGCTAGTTGTGGTAGTGCAATGATGTAGGGGACATTTACCTCACACACTTTGGACCCATTAGTGCCAATTGAGCATCGTGTCAATGCCACAGCCTACCTGAGTATTGTTGCTGACCACGTCCATCCCTTTATGACCACAGTGTACCCATCTTCTGATGGCTACTTCCAACAGGACAATGTGCCATATCATAAAGTGCAAATCATCTCAGACTGGTTTCTTGAACATGAAAATGAGTTCACTGTACTCAAATGGCCTCCACAGTGATCAGATCTCAATCCACTAGAGCACATTTGGGATGTGGTGGAACAGGAGATTCACATCATGGATGTGCAGCTGACAAATCTGCAGCAACTGCGTAATGTTATCATGTCAATATGGACCAGACTCTGTGAGAAATGTTTCCGGTGCCTTGTTGAATCTATGCCACAAAGGATTATTATTATTATTATCATTATTATTATTATTATTATTATTATTATTATTATTATTATTATTATTATTATTATTATTATTATTAATAATAATAATAATGATAATAATAATAATAATAATAATAATAATAATAATAATAATAATAATAATTTTCACTTATTTAGCGCCTTTCAAGGTGCCCAAGGACGCTGTACAGAGAAATACAAAAAAATAACAGACAAGAACAAAACAGACAAAAAAAAAAGTTCTGAAGGCAAAAGGGGGTCTAACACGATACTGGCAAGGTACAGTGTCCAGTCTGTGTATATGCTGGTTAAGAGGACACAATTACACTTTTAGTGTTAGGCTTTAAGAATATGAAGTATATGAAGTTGGTGAAATGTCTAAAATTCTGTGATGCCCTGTCCTTTTCTAGCTTCAAGCTCACTTTGTTTCAGTTCTCAAAAATAAGGGCAGCTGCTCTTTCACAAATTTACCAGGATAAGGGGCTGAAGGATTAAACTTCAGCCCTCAGACTATCTTGCCACCTAACATTCAGGTTTCAATAAGATGGGATATTGATGAGGAAATCAGCCATGATTTGGAGACACCTGCAGATTGTCAAACCCTTTAGAGACTGGATGATCACCTGGGCTCACTCCTCACTAACATCTGGCATAACTCCTGTCTAGCTGCTAATGGTGGAAATCACTGAACTAAAATGTGCATTGCACATTCATACATACATTGTACATTGAGTCTCCTCTTGCTCTACCTGCTTGCAAAGTAAAACACCCAAGACAAAATGAACGGAGAAGTCATGCCGTTGCTTGTACCTGTGCTGCTGTAAAATGAGAGGACATTGTGACAGACCTACCTTCTTCTTTGTCACACCACCATCCTCAGTAATAGACGGGTTTTGCAGGGGTATTCTTTCCCCAGTTTGCCTACAGCCTTTCAAAACAAAGAGGCTGAGTTCCTCTGGCTCGGGAGTTCCTCTGGCTCGGGAGTTCCTCTGGCTCGGGAGTTCCTCTGGCTCTTCTGCCATAAAAATCTGGCAGATCAGATGTGTTTCCTAATGTGGACTGGCCAACAGTCCTTTCTCAACTTAGTTCAAAGATTCACACATTTTTGATTGCATGCTAGACACCCATCCCCTCTGTCATACCAGCTATGGATAACTGGTTGTAGCATAGTGAACAGGTCTTTACCCAAGCTTTCAGAAAATGAGAATGCAAAAAATGATGTATTTACATTTAAGACAGCAGAAGTGAAGCTATTCCACCCATCCCTTTCTGGCCTTATAATAAATAATAAACATAGAGGCACAGAAATCATCACCTCACACCTCAAGACAGTCATCATGTATTGAACTCTACAGCAACAGAAGCATAATACAGTATGGTGAAAATAAGTAAGGCAAAACAAAAGAGTATGATTTGAATTCCCAAAGGAATAAGAATTGAAGCCTCTTAGCCCCTCTTTCAACCCAGTAAGCTAGGGAGAGATGCTGACAAGAGAACTCTTCGAATACAATGTTTGTTTATGGAATTCGATCTAAGCTCATAATTACCTTAAACCTGATTAGGCAAGAGCTAAAGGGTGTACAGCTGGAACTGCTTTTGGACAGAAATGGGGGAAAAAAAATTAAAATTACGTTTTTTCGTTGAACGTGCCAGTGTTTTTAATTCCTTGGCTAAAGAACACAAGACTAGAGACCAAAATAGAGACCATTACTTTGAATTCTAGAACCTATTGCTTAGGGACGCAACAAATTCTTGAGCAAGACCAGTACAAATTTTGCTAAAAGACTACTTGGCTACTTGAAAACAAATACATCCATGTTGTTGTTTGTTTTGGCATGTTTATTATGTTTCAGATTATAAATAATTACCTTGTAATTAGCTAAGATTAAGACAGGCCTCACAAATTCCCATGGGGTCTTTCCTATTGGTTGAAAGGCAGTGAATGCCACTGTTGTCTGGGCAGTATGTCCCAGGTTTCTGTCAAGACTGGACTGCAAGTAGATAAAAAGTAGACACAGCAATTGCATTTATAGTCCAGACAGGTAATCCACTTCTTATTTTCTCATTTGTTCCTCCCAAATTATCAAAAGACATGTGTAGAAAACTGTCTGACTAAATAAGAACCTCGACACAGTAATTGCTATCAGTTGGTTATAAATAAAAAGTATATATTTTTTTAGTGATTCGCTATTTAAGATGTATCCCCGATCACTAAAAAATAACTGGGTTTCAACAGGCAGAATTGGATTGGGCTCCAACAAAGACTCTCAGACATGAAAAGGTGGCTGAGACAGCATGTGGTTCAGGGTAATATGGCTGGACCACAGTTCAGGGTAATATGACTGGACAACAATTCAGGGTAATATGGCTGGACCACAGTTCAGGGTAATATGACTGGACCACAGTTCAGGGTAATATGACTGGACCACAGTTCAGGGTAATATAGCTGGACCACAGTTCAGGGTAATGTGACAGGACCACAGTTCAGGGTAATATGGCTTGACCACAGTTCAGGGTAATATGGCTGGACCACAGTTCAGGGTATAATGACTGGACCACAGTTCAGGGTAATATGGCTGAACCACAGTTCAGGGTAATATGGCTGGACCACAGTTCAGGGTAATGTGACTGGACCACAGTTCAGGGTAATATGGCTTGACCACAGTTCAGGGTAATATGGCTGGACCACAGTTCAGGGTATAATGACTGGACCACAGTTCAGGGTAATATGGCTGAACCACAGTTCAGGGTAATATGGCTGGACCACAGTTCAGGGTAATATGGCTGGACCACAGTTCAGGGTAATATGACTGGACCACAGTTCAGGTGCTGTCAGTGAGCATCACCATGGTCCTGGCCATCCTTCACCACTGCTGACTTCCACCTCCTGACTCCGTCTCCATCACCCTAATCCCTCCTACACACTTACATATTTCTGAATGCTGCTCAAGTGCATGTGCAGACTGTGAAATTCAATCAAGACACTGTGTTGCTGTCACATTGTTACCCCAGCATACCCAAAACATTTCCTCTTCTTTATTATACTACTCTCTCCATCACTGTTTTCTCTCCTCACCTGCATGTCTCTGTGGTTCTCTGTCCCCCTCTCTCTGTCTCTCTTCTCCTTTTTGACGGCGTCAACTTTATTGTGTATCTCCATCTGGTTTCTGTTGGTGGATCTGAGAAGTCCAGGACGGAGCTCTTGGCCAGTGGCCCACTGAATCTGTGTGTGGGAGACTGAGGACTGTTCTTTCTAGACCACAGAGGTCAAGAAGCCAAGGAACCCCACACAAATGTCCTACAGCTGCACCACACTGTATCCAAAAGCTTTCTTATGTCTTGCGTCTGTCACATGAATATAAGGCACACAATTTAAACCATATTAAGATACATGATAACACATGTTACATATACAGAGAAAGGATGCCAATAAGTCTAGTATAGAAGGAAAAATTATGTGAAGAGGAGATGCAACGACTCATGGTGAGGTGCTAGGAGCATTTCAATCCATACTCTCCACATCATTTTCCGAATGACTATTATCAGTAATAATTATGTTTAAAAAAATGCCAAAAAAAACAACAGACTGCACATAATTGTAAAGGAAGTTCATTGCTCTTGAAATTGTTTTCCATCATTCCCCAAAATGTTGTTGCTTTTCTATAAACAGATCCTAGGCTCGCAAATGCTTGTTTTGAGATCTAACAGAAGGGGATGTATTTGTTCTCACAGGTTAACTCAAAGCAGGTGATAAACTAATCGTCCACAGAAGCGGATTCTGTCAACAATATATGTACATGTGTATGCAGTATATGTGCATTTTGTGTACTAGAGATCTTTGAATGTAAAGTAAAAAATGTAAAGTGTTGTGGAACACATGGATTTTATTGTTTTGGAAATTTTACGAAAACAAAAGTAATAGAAAATAATACAGTAAATAAAAAAATTATGGAGGCAATTCTACAGCTTTTGACCAGTAGTTAGAAAGCATATGAATATTTTTTATCTGATGTTTTCAGTTCTTAGGTTTCAGTAAACTTTTGGGTTATTTTCTTTAGCTTTGACATGGTGCTTATAACTTTGTATATATTATTCACAATCTAATATTTCAAATTTAGATTCAAAGACCACAAAAAATATTTAAAAAATGGAAATTCTGGGGATGAAAACATTTTCAAGAAACTGCATGTAACATTTAACAGCTGGTATGACTAAATGCTCTGAGTGTACCCCAACATCAGTGTACCCCAACATCAGAAACCTTGAATCCAAAATGGTGGCAGTGATCACACACATTTGTGTTCCTTTATGCTCTATCTATCTGTGTTCCTTTATGCTCTAGCTGTGTGTTCCTTTATGCTCTATCTATCTATGCAGTGTTCGCATGACTTACATTCATGCATCCAGTCCAGTCTTGTGGATTCACAATCTAAAGTGTATCCCCCAAAACTTTACATGTGAAATGCAGCGGGCTATCGTGGGTGTGCCACAGATCATGTTCAAGCTTCTCCAAAGCCTGTATTTCTGTAGTCTAATTCAGCAAGTCTCTGATGTAATAGACTGGACACACCTTCCCTCTGCATGTAAACTGCATATCAGACACTATCCCATTTCTAAGAAATGTAAAGCTTGGGTGGAAAAGGTGCTCAACTGGCATATGTCCCGTAGACCATGATTTACAAGATGTAACCATGGTGTTTCCGAACTTCAGAAAAGGTAAACGCCCTCTTGCCAGGCATGGCTTCTGTCAGCCTCATTCTGTAGGGTCGTCATAACAAGGATTAGAAGCAATATTTTCCGTTCCAGACAGTAACACTATATTGCCTGTGTTTAATCACTGGTTGGTAGCAGAAGTAATGGCTGACATGCAGGCTGCTTTATCATGGATGTGTGGTCCTCTGGCTCCTAGATGTGCACGTTTGGCTGGCTAAAAAAACTATGAATCTGATGGAAGGAAAAAGTAAAAACCAGTTACACACGAAGGTTTTGCACTGGGACTGCTGTATGTTTTATTATTTTATATTCTGTTTCTGTTTATCCTGTTTTCTTGTCCTGCTAATAAAAATACATTTTGCTCTTTATTTTTGTTCTGTGAAGGGTCTTATTTGTATCTGCTCTTTTTCTAATGTAATGGCAAAGCTATTAAAGTGCATGTAGCTAATTTCTGGTTTTCAAAGAAGGTATATTCTACTTTTAGCTTAACTGTGTCTGGCTGGGTTGTGGCTGGGAATGTAAATACACAACAGCTAGGATTCTAGGACAACAGCTGGGTTTCTAGGACAACAGCTGGGTTTCTAGGACAACAGCTAGGTTTCTAGAACTTTTGCACACATTTATTTATAACATTGTTGGATAAAATCCCATATATTGAATCCTAGCTAATAATTTTTAGAAGTTCTACAGTTGCTTGTTATAAATGTTCCAGGTTGCTAACAGTCTGTTAGTAGTCATTTGCACACTGCGTGCAGTTAAGGTTAGTTGGTTATACATACTGAGTAGCCAGTTTATTAGGAACACCTGTGTTCTAGTATTGCTGCACAAGACTTGACCTTCAGAACATAGTTAATTTGCCAGAGCATGGATTCCACAAGATGATGGATACATTGTGCAGGAGTGCTGTATTATACAAATACAATTGCATTGAACAGATGCTGAAAATTACTCCACTGCACAGTCTTGCTACTAACAGCCTTTTCTCAAAAATGCTTGATAGGATTTAGATCCAGACACTGCACAGGCCACTGAAGCAATAACAAAAACATGGTCCAATAACTGGAACCACTCAGTTCTAATAAATGCCTTGTGACATTGTGTCTTATTAAACTGGACGTGTCCATCAAAACTTGTGAAAACCATAGTTGTGCCATTATTGCCCTGTACTGTTGACACCAGACAGCATGGCTGTATGTTGCTTATGCTAAATTCTGTTTGTTTTAAGATCAACAGAACTCCCTGGAAGAGTGGAGCCACTGGCATGAGGGGATTCTTCATCCTTGTTCTGTCCAGGGATCACAGATGTGAACCCTCAAATTTACAACCAGTTTCCAGTTGACACTCACCCTTTGGGCATATTCGTGTGTGTAGATTTGTTTGTCTATGTAGGTGTTTGTTTCCGTGTTTGCAGTGTAGTGTGTGTGTGTGTGTGTGTGTGTGTGTGTGTTCTTTGTAGCACCTGTCTCTTGTCTCGTAGTTATGTGAACCACTTGTTTCTTGTTATCATTTCTGCATTTAAGTGTGCGTCTTGGTCTTGTTCTTTGTCAGTTGTTGTTTTTGCCTTTGTGGAGTATCATATGTTTTGGTTTTCTGTCAGCGCAATAGTGCTAATTGCTAATAAATATAGCAATACCATTGTTCTTGTTGCCGCTTTCTGCCTCTCTCTCGCCAACATTATTGTGATGGGCAGGAGCTGTGAATGAAAAAGGAAGCGATCACGCCAAGTCTCAGGGAAAAAGGATGGTTTAATGATAACATACGCAAACCAAAGACCCATCGTGACATGATCTGAATTAAGGATATAATAACCAGCAGTCAACTGGTACAAAGACGACATATAGACATACCCAGTAAGACAGACAAATGACCGTCAGGTGGTGGCCTGATAGTAGGCCCCACCCACCTGAGGGACGAACACAACACAACAATAACAGGACAACTGCCGCTGTGGATGGGGCCGAACCGGGGGGGCATATCATGACAGTTACAATATACAAGGTCTTGTGGGTGTGAAGCATCTGAACGTTCTGAGTGGAGTTTCCATGTTCTCCCTGTGTTTGCGTGGGTTTCCTCCGGGGTCTCCGGTTTCCTCCCACAGTCCAAAAACATGGAGGTTAGGTAAATTGGCAGTCCCAGACAAATTCTCCCTAGTGTGTGTCTGTGTCTCTCTCTGTTCAATAAAAACAAGTTGTTGTCTGAGTGTGTGTGCTTGTATGCCCAGTGGTGGATGGTGCTCTGCCACTAGGGTCTGTCCTCTCTCTCCCCTTCGTGCACCCCATTCAGTCCCCCAGGGGGCTGTGGATCCCGGTAGAGTACGCTGTGCTGTGTGTTGTAAAACGCCTTGGGTATCATGAAATGCACTATATAAATTGAAAGATTAATTCATTCATTCAGTAGTCAGGTCATCTCTTGCAGCTTCCACTTCAATTCTCTATCTCACCTTGTTTTCTTATGTCTCTCCTCACGCCACAGTTGTACAAGGTTCCATGCAAAAAAGTAAAAAATCAAATCACATGACATGTGTCCAGTCTTCTTCTTTTTTCGACCAATTGTGAATACCATAAAAAACCTCTTGGATTCTTGTAGAACTTTGGTAACTTGCATCCTAGGAGAATAGCGGTGCAATGGAGAGAGGCTGGGTCCATAGAACCCTTATTTTATAAACTTCTGGTACAGATGAGTGTACACATCGACTGGTGCTATATATATTTTTTATTTAACGTCTTTTTCACCTTCACACCTTTACACCAAGAAAAACTGAAATAGAACAAACACACATTTTACCTTAGCATTGCATAGAATCTCCAAAGTTAACAATTGTTCTTAATCTATTTACAATTACCACACTTGTTAACCAAAAAATGCCCAAAGGCAAACCACTAAACCCAAACATACCGTGTGCACCTTCTGTCCAGACATTAGGAGAAGTTAGGTTTTATACGCTTTCTTCTGTTTGCAACTCTATGATTTTCATCCTCCTCACACAACCCTTCACATGGCCTCAGAGCGTGCAGCTCACAGCTCGAGAAATAAGCATGATTACTGAACAGTACACATTTGCATATGCATTCATACATATTCATACATACAGAATAGTCTGTATGGTAGGCAGGGCTGAACTGGTAATCTGGCGTACCAGGCATTTGCCCGGTGGGCCGACAGTCCTCAGGGGCCGATGGATTTTTTTTCTTCCCTTTTTTTTTGAAGAGATCGGCCCACAATTTAGAGGGGGCGGTCCATTGGCCCATCTTCAATATAGCCAGTGGACTGAACCAATCAGCATATAAAACGAAAGTGGCCCCAACCTTTCTCTGCGTGGTCCGCTGTAACTGCCGCTACGTTCAGTGTTGAGCACGTTGTTAAAGGAGAGGCAGCATGGAGCAACAGAAGCGGCAGAAAGGGGGAGCGGAGAAGTTACGTGCGAAGAAATTGAAGAGTGTCGATGTAGATGCTACAAAATGTGTAAGAATCACAGACATGTTCGCTGCTGTAGCCTCCGTGTCCTCTGTAGGTGAAGACAGCAGCAGCAGACAGGGAGAGCAGCAGCCAGAGATGCAGGCTTGTGATAGAGAAACCGAGGGACAGACTGAGAGGGAAAGTGTAGTACGTAAGCAGGTAGTACTGTTAGGATAACACAGGGACTTTATTACATGAGAATGATGAGCAATGGTGATTGATTAGTATCAATATTAATTGGTATTTACATACTTCCCAAAATCTGGCAGCCACACGCCCTTATTCTGATAAAATAGCAAATGGTCAAGACTGAGAAGTGTTGGATGAGCAGCAAGTGTCCATTTTAGGCTATCATAGCATTTTAGATATTTAGGTTAAAGGTGTGTTGAAAGTCGGCATAGTAGTTTGTATTTGTAGCCTCTATGCTGTGGTTGTGGCGTTGGGTGCGAGGCGAAGGACGAGACACAAATCCAGCTTCACAGACACAACGACACGTTTTAATGCAGACAGGTATTGCGCAATAGCGCACGCTAAACAGACACATACACACGTAACGTGTAGACTCAAACATTAGACAACGACGAGCACAAGACACTGCGCGAACGCACATTAAATAGACAGACCACATCAACCCCACGTGATGACGAGATGAGCCACAGGTGAGACGGATAATGACAAGACGCACCCGCACCCACGGAGGTACACAGACGCAGACGAATAGACGCAGACAACGTTAACACACGCCACAAAGGAAGGGTTCGGGGACCGTAGCGTGACAGTGGTTCAGCGTGTTTACAAGTGAAATTACAGATTTTAAAACTTATAAATGATAAATAAAAGCTTTTAAAGCATGACTACAGTTTAAAAAAAGATATGTCCACAAGGAATTGTCACGGTACAGCTCCCGACTGGTACAGCAACCGAGAGGCATCTGTGTCTCTGTGTTCTTCCAGGCTCGCCCAGGACCCCGTGGAAGAGGACCTCCCTCCGCTGATTCCGGAAGCCACTCCCCAAAGGCTCCCAAAGAATTTTTTGGGGGGGAGTACTAGCCACTCACAACAAGAGTGGCCGGCTCAGACCCATGATGACGTCAGTATGGCAGTCCCGCCCCCCGAGGACATCAGCATGGCGGCTCCCCCCCCCGAGGACGTCAGTATGGCGGCTCCACCCCCCGAGGACGTCTTGTCACGTCAGCGGCCTGTTCCCGCGACCCGGAGGTGGTCGTCCACGCCGGTTCCTGTCCCCGTGACCCGGAGGGGGTCGTCCATGCCGGTTCCTGTCCCCGCGACCCAGAGGGGGTCGTCCACGCCGGTTCCTGTTCCCGCTGCCCGTCTGCCGGCTCCTGTTCCCGCTGCCTGTCTGCCGGCCGCACCTGTTCCCACTGCCCGTCTGCCGGCCACGCCTGTCCCCCAGGAGACTATGCTGCCCACGTATGGGCATGGACTGAATGTGTTGCCTGCTCTGCCCTGTGGTCCTGTCTCGTTTCCCATGTTCCCCTTACTCCCATGTCCTGTCCCTGGTTTTGTTTTGGTTCCGGTCCCCGTGTTGGTGTCTGCCCGTATCTGTGTGCCTGTTCCTGTGTCGGTGTCTGGTGGTGTCGTCTCTGTCCCTCGCTCCCCGTTACACCCGTGCTCGTCTTTGTCTGAGTGTTACACGTAAGTGTATTTATGTTATATGTGCGCTGTCTGTGCTATTTGTTCACGAAATAAAAGTGACGTTTAAGTGTGCGAGCTGGATTTGTACCTCGTCCTTCCGCCCGCACACCGCGTTACAGGAATAAAACAGTGTCAAATGCTTTTAAGACATGTCTGCGTTGCATGAATTCATAAAGCAGTTTTGTTTGTAGCCAGATACACTGTAAAAAAAAAAGTTCAGCAAACAAAAAAAAAATTGTCAACTTATTACAAGTGATTTTGTGAGTAAATTGAACTTTTCACTCAAAAGTCTGCCCAACTCAAAATATAAAGTTATATTACGAGTTCACTTAAAATATTTTGTCCATAGAATTAATTACAGGACAAAGCAGTGCTAGTTGGGAGAACAAAAGCTATCACAACTTATAAAAATGAGTCCAGTCAACTTAATATTTTAAGACAAAGGCAATATAGTATTTTTATAGCAATAAAGAACACAATCCAACAAGATGAACATTAATAAAACATTTATTAAAGAGTATTACAAAATTTCACATTTCATTACAACATTAAAATGTACATAAATACAGCATCTATTAACATTTACGGCATTTAGCAGACGCTCTTATCCAGAGCGACTTACAAAAGTGCTTTGCATTCGATCACAGAATTTATCCTAGGTAATAGGATACCACTGAGTCAGACTACTACTAAACTACAGGAGTCAATGTCATTACCTAGTGTTTTGCAAGTTAGACGTTTGCCAAGAAGCACAAATAACCATAGACAGACATACAATATTAAAAATATCAATAATGAGAGAACTGCTTAAATATTTACATATTACAGTGTCACGGAAACATTCATATCGAAACACACAGCAGGACACTAAAGCCTAAAGTGAAGAACATTCACTCAGAAATCTTTATATGTGTTAATTTAAGCGGCGCAGGGCAGGAGGCCTCTTTTCCACTGCCGGTGGTTGCTAGCTAGCCTGCTAGCTAAAGTCGCAAATGTGAGGACCCATCAGACCGTCTACAGTTTATTTTTCCATTAGCTTTGTTGCTACATCAGAATTAGGACATTTACAACATCTCGAAATGATTGTTTGACAATAATGTCCTTTACTTATACACTACCAGGCTAATGTAAGAACGTCTGCATACATTTAGAACTATGCTAACACTGCTACACCTTAACTGCATTGGCCTTTAGTGGAAACGAGACCATTAACACTAAAACTTTGTTGAAAGTGACTTACTTGAAAATAACATTTTCTATAGGCCTACCTGTTTATACAAGACAGCTGGGCATATAGTCATATATAAGTGTTATTTGGCTTATTATATTGAAACATTTTAACCTCAAGAATTACTTTGACCCTTTAAGCATACAATCTTGAGAAATGTGAAAATAAAGTTAATTTATCTGCAACATGACTTGCTACTGAAAATGTACTCCATACCTCGTGCAGTTGCGGTAGATAAAGGACTTGCAAACGTGCATAAGCTCCTGCACAGCCGGGAAACCCCGTAGCAAACGCTACTAACTTGAAGTGCGCATGCGTTCATTAAACAAGTTAGTACAGTGGACAAGAAACATAAAATAGTAAGTTACATCAACAAAGGAAAATAAGTTAGGAATACGTTGGAGCTGAATTTGTTGAAATTACTTAAGATGATATGTGAACCTCACCAACTTTTTCTTTTTAGTCCAAATTACATTCTTACTTTAGTTTCGAGAACAAAACAAAAGTTGGATTTTTTAGTGTATAAATACATGTTACAGCTGTTTAAAGGAGGGAGCACCTTTAACCTGAAGAATTAGAATTGAGCTGTTAAATCGGAGAAATTCAGAAAATACATATTAGTGATGATTTCAATAAAATCATAAAAGTGATTGTGATATAATAATGCTAAAATTTTATCCAATAACTTTAACAGTAATTTGTTTATTGTTTTTTTTTTCACGTCATAACCCACATACATAAATTACAAGTCGGTTGTGCTCCGCTAATTATGAGGGGCCGGTCTAAACCAAAAATTACCAGGGCAGATTTTCTGTCCCAGTCCAGCCCTGCTAGGGAACTGGCTTTGTGACCAGAGGGTCATGGGTTCAATTCCCAGGCTTGAGGCCATAACTGAGGTTATCTTGAGCAAGCCACCTAACCCCAACTGCTCCCCGGGTGCTGGGCTAGGGCCGCCCACTGCTTTGGGCACGTGTGCACCACAGCTCCCTAGTAATCACTAGTGTATGTGTGTGTGTGTGTTTTCTAACTGCACAGATGGGTAAATGCAGAGGACAAATTTCAATTGGGGAGAAAATCACAATTGACAAATATGGCACGTTTACATTTTAAAAAGTAAATTTACAACATGCATCCTGATAGGCTGCCTCTCCAGTAATAAACACGAATACCAGAAACACAAATCAAATTTCCTGCCACAGCTACAAACAAGTATTTCTAATTCTAACTACCCTGCTTCATGTCCCTGACATCATCCTAGTGCTCTTTTCTCATTGAAGTGATGTTTTGAGCTGTTACAACTAAAAGCATTCACTTTTTGTTATTTTTACTAAGCTTTTTTTCTAAACTTCCCTTGCATAAGGCACCCCAAAAGTATGCCTTTGAGCTTCAAATGTCAGTGCCTTTGATAGCTCCCTGATCTTACAGCATTCACTGAGAATGTTTCTGCAGACGGTATTAACAAGATTTGTGAAATATATATCAGTAGTGTTAACTGAACTATTTACATTACTCTTGCGTCTATGCAAGGAATTCATCCTAGGTAATAGTACGGTTGGCCAGAATTCAAGATACCCTTGAATCAGACTGCTACTAAACTACAGGAGTCAATGTCATTACCTAGTGTTTTGCAAGTTAAACATTTACAAATAACCATAGACAGACATACAATTTAAGAACAATGTTGCTATTTGCTGAGTTAGTACTCTGTTAAGAGCTCAACAAACAGGTGAGTCTTCAGACTACGCTTGAAGACAGCAATAGCCTCTGCAGTCTGAGCAGCTAATGGAAGATCATTCCACCATTTTGGAGTCAGGATGGAGAATAGTCTGGAGCTTTGTCTTCCAAGCGTGGAGTTTCGAGTTGAGCCAAGCTTGAGGTTCTGAGTGCTCACTGTATGGATCAGTTTTTGACCATGGACATCATGTAGGAAGGGGCTAGTTCGTTTTTGGCTTTGTAAGCAAGCATCAAGGTTTTATATCTGATGCATGCCACTACTGCAAGCCAGTGAAGACAGTTTAGCAAAGAAGTCACATGTGAAAACTTGGGGAGATTGAAGACCAGTCATGCTGCAGCATTCTGAATTAGTCTGATGAATCGTAGAGGAAGACCTGCAAGTAGGCAATTGCAGTAGTCCAGCTTTGAGATGACTAGAGACTGCACTTGAGTAGCTTCCTGTGAAAGGAAGGGTCGTATTCTCCATATGTTGCAGAGGAGAAATCTGCAGGATGTGGTCAGCTTTGAAACATGTGTTGAGAAAGACAACTGGTTGTCCAACGTTACACCCAGGCTTCGAGCAGTTTCTGATGGTGTTTTCAAAGGAAATTGTGAGGTTGTTGTGTGGGTTTGGGGTTCCTGGAATGTACAGAAGCTCAGTTTGGCTAGGGTTGAGCTTCAAGTGGTGAGCAGTCATCCATGAAGCAATATCTGACAAGCATGCCGAGATACGCCTAGAAACCTGCAGTGTTAGGAATGTTACTTTAAAAAAGTAATTGGTTATAGTTACTCAATACTTGTTCAAAAAAGTAACTGAGTTAGTAACTGAATTACTCTATAATAAAAGTAACTCGTTACCAGGGAAAGTAACTATTTGCATTACAGTTAAAAAAAGTTATATGCCAATGAATAAGGATTTTTTGAAAAAGCCTGTTTTCACAGTCAGTTGAAATGAGTAGATCAGAAAGGTGTTTAACGTTTGATATTTATTGCACATCAACATCAGTGCAGGATAAAATCCTTTAAAATCCCAAATCTTTGTAAAAAAAAAAAAACAGTTACACTATATAAAGTGCATTTACATCTATCAAATTAAATTAAATTCTCTCAGCTTGAGACAACTGGTTTGTTCACAACAGAAGTAAACTTAACAATAAAACCTCTATTCTTAATTAAATAAATTGTCACGTATGGCCTCGCCCCCTCCCTTGGCTGTCACTCCGGGTTCCCTTGTGTCTGTGTCCCGTGCCTGTTATCCCGCCCCGCTCGTTTGTCTTCGTGATTCCTTGTTTATTACCACGGCCCTTGTTATTACCGTCACCTGCCCCTCGTTAAATGTCATTGTATTTAAGTCCCGTCATTCCCCAGTCTAGTCATCCGTGGTTTTGTTCATGCTGTTCGTCTGATCCTGTTTGCCGTGAGTTCTGCCGTGTTGTTTGCGTTTTTGGTTTACCCGTCCTTCGTGTGTTTTGCCTGCCCTTCCGTTGTTAGCCTGCCTCGTTGTTTCCCTTGTCTGTGATCATGCCTGTTTACGTTTCATGTCTGGATAGCCTGCCCGTTATGACCCCTGCCTGTTTCATCGACTCTGGTTTTGGTATTCCCTGTATTAAATCTCGCTCATCTCAGCATTTGTGTCCGTCTCCTCGCTCCGCTGCGTATGCAGCGTTACATAAATCAAATACCCAGTCTGATAGACATTCAGGAACTTCAAGTATTTTCTTAAATAATGTTTAAATCGCCACCTTGAAAATGCTCATTTTTCTTCGGCTTGCTCCTGACTCGTCATTTCTGCCTCTTCTCCGTTTGGTGTGTCACTGGTGCGCTTCGGCACGTGTGTAAAAACACTGGCTTTGATTGGCTACCATAACGCTGCCTTAGCCAATCGCTTACTGACTTGTTAAGTTAAACAAGTGTTACGCCGAGAACTGTGACCTATCGAGATCTGTTACTCCTCACTAGCCTGGGCAGCGGTCCGCTCACATTACTGTTAGTATATCAATATATAGTAACGCACCGCTTTTAATGACCAGTAACGTCAACGGCGTTGTAACGACAGGAAAAGTAATTAATTATTTTATCCCGTTACTGACAAAATGACGCCGTTACCTAACGCCATTATTTTTAACGGCGTTATTCGCAACACTGGAAACCTGGGTGTCAAAATGAGGGTAGGAAAGAATTAGCTGGGTGTCATCAGCATAGCAATGATAAGAGAAATCATGAGACAAAATAATGTTACCAAGGGAACAAGTATATAAAGAGAAGAGAAGAGGGCCTAGGACTGAGCCTTGGGGGACTCCAGTGGAAAGTTTGCATGGATTGGATGTGGGGCCGTTTCTGTTGAGTGTGCCCATTTGAAGCCAGACTGATTAGGATCATGGAGTTGGTTCTGGGTGAGGAAGAGAGATAATTGGTCATAGACTGCTCGTTCCAGAGTTTTTGATAGAAAAGAAAGAAGTGATACTGGTCTGTAGTTGTTCATGTCAGAGGTGTCAAGTGTTGCTTTTTTTAAAGATTGGTACTACCCTTGCTATCTTGAACATGGTAGGTACATGACCTGAAACTAAGTAGTTGTTGATGATTGCTGAGATGAATGGAAGGAGATCCCTTGACATATTCTGGAAAAGAGTGGAAGAAATTGGATCCAGCCAGGACAATAGTAGAATTGCTGGAAGTCAGAAGTTGATGTATCTTGCCTGAGCAGAGAGGGGAGAAAGAAGCCAATGAGTTGAGTATTGGGTTAGGGGTACTAGTAGGAAGGATGGGAACTGGGGAGAAGGACTGACGAACTGCTGCAATCTTCTCTTCAAAGAAGATGACAAAATCATCAGGAGTGAGAGAGGATGGAGGAGGGGGTGAGGGAGGGTTAAGGAGAGAAGAAAAAATACTGAATAGCTTGTGTGGGTTGGATGCAGATGATTCAAATCTCTTTCTGTAGTAGGCCGACTTTGCTGATGTGGCTTCCAGTGAGAACTTTGAAAGGGGAGATTGATATGAGTGGAGGTTTGAATCTAGGCGACTTCTCTTCCACCTCCTCTTTGCAGTTATTAGATCTCTCCTGTGGCTGTATAGCACTTCAGTTAGCCAGGGGGAGGATGGAACAGATCTCTTAAGCCTGGGAGAGGGGGGACACAGAAGATTGATGGATGAAGAGAGCGTAGAGAGGAAAGTATCTGTCATTGTGTCCAGTGAGAGAGAAGACAGAAAGTTCTGGTGAGGAAGGGAGGACAAAATGTGGCAGCAAGGGTAGACATATCGTAGCGTAAATTTGGGTGAAAGTAAGAAGAATGTACAGGAGAAATGTGAGTGGAAATTGCAGGGAGGGAGAAAGAAAAGGATAGAAGGTGATGGTCTGACAGGTGAGGTGGGGTGACCGTGATGTCTGATGTTCCGGTGGCTCGTGTAAAGACCAGGGGCCTCATGTATGAACGTTGTGTACGTGCAAAAACATTCTGTATGCTATGTTTCATGCAAACGGTCAGATGTACTAAATGTGATTTGAACGTGAGAAAGTGCGTACCCTCACGACACTTTCACTTTCTAATGTGTTTTCGTCAATTAGCGACACTTAGAGGTGATGCATTGAAATTACAACTATTAAGATATAATTTACTCACACATTGTAGTACGCCCTTATTGTGTAAAATAAAGTAAATTAATCAGAAAATTAAACAGTTAATTAATCAGACAATTTAATTGCCTTACTGAAATAATCATTCCACATGTTTCCACTTAGCCTACATTATATAAACATGCATTAAATGTTGCACTGGAGTTCTTGGGAGATGGCAGCGTTGGCATTACTGCTAATGGGCGAATTCGCCAAGAGCGCGTTTTCCGACCATTATGATTTTTTGGCCCATGATGATGACTGACTTATAAACCGTTTCAGATTTCCAAGAGCTGTCCTCTTGTGCTGAGTTCGGTCCAGTTTTGGAGAGAGAAATGCGAGGAGTCATGCATTGCCAGTTCCTTTACAGGTGCTGACAATGCTGGGCTTCCTAGCAACTGGCTCGTTTCAAAGAGAACTGGCAGGGGATATCCCAGTCATCTTTGAGCCGGGCCATGCCAGCTGTTTTGGATGGAATCATCTGCATGTCAGCTAGGTACATAAAGTTCCCATATGAAGCGGTTGACCAGGTAAACATTAAAGCACAATTTGCAGCGATAGCCAGTTTCCCTAATGTAATCGGAGCGATCGACTGCACACACAATTCTATAAAGCAGTGGGGAACCGTCAGGGCCATCTATGCCCTCTCAGAGGGCCTAAAATATTCTTAAAACATAAATATATATAATTTATCCAATTTTTCGACATCTAAACAATTACAAAAATATAAGCAAATAAATTATTCACCCGTGTCTATTCAATCTGTGTTGGAAGGTGAGGGGTTAAGTGGAAGCCTGTGAGCCTGTGTCTCCCCCAATCAGGACTGTGATGCCCGCTGTTCGTTTACAGAGGGCCTGGCAGTTCAGCGCAATACCAGTTTCAAATGACAGCAAAATTGACCAATCATATCTTCCCTCTTAGTGGGCGGGCTTAACTGTATGATAATTTCCGCCCACTGTGGCAACGCTAGCTGGCGTTAGCGTACCACCACTAGCTAGTTTCGATTCATTCCCTCGTGCGCGTTGTTTACATATTCCGCTTCCGAGGAACACGGAGCTGTGAACCTTATTTTGTTTAAGAAGTTATCGAGTACATATGTTATTGTTTATTGCGTTTTTAAAACTGTACTGTCGTCTCAGTTTTATTGAGGGGGGTGGGGGGGTGGGAGTGGGCCCAGGTTTAATGGTCACGGTTCGCTACTGCTATAAAGGCACCATCTGAGGAGGAATTTGCTTATGTGAATAGAAAGCACTTTAATTCCATAAACATTCAAATAATCTGTGATGCAAAAATGTGCCTTACTAATGTAGTGGACCGTTGGCCTATATCAACCCAATGATTCATACATCCTTACAAACAGCATGGTTGGGATAAGATTACAAGCTAGCATAGTGCGTGATGGGTGGCTTATTGGTAAGCAACAAATTTAAAGCATTTAAATAAAAGCATTTGACATTTCCAGCTTAGAATAATTAATTTAAAACATAGGAGACAGTGGCTACACGCTCAAGACGTGGCTGATGACCCTTTGTAATCCACAGACTGACCCAGAGCGGAGATACAATTCTCTGCATTCTCGCACCCGGTCGTGGAGAGGGCGATTGGGCAGCTGAAAAGCCGGTGGCGCTGGCTGGACAGGACTGGGGGATGCTCGTGTATCGGCCAGAGAAGGTGTGTCGTATTGTGAGGGCATATTGGGTCCTGCACAATGTTGCGCACAGGTATGCCGTGCCATTGTTAGAGGTGGTGAAGCAACCAGCGGACCCAGAGCCAGGACAGATTAATGCACAGCCTAACCCAGGTGCTATACAAGCAAGGCAACAAATCATAGCTACAATATAGAAAGGTAAGAGACAGCATTCAAATTTTAACCAATTCTTTTATTGAGTCGCTGATGCTAGTGAGCGCATCACTAATATTTTTTAGGTGCATTATATTATTATGCCAGTGTGCATTGTTCTGACCCCACAACATTTAAAGCTTCACACACGCTATCCCACTCAGACCTTTTGCGCTTTGCCATAATGCCACAAAGTGCCAAACAAATTTTTTTCCGCGCCTCTACCTCATTCAGGAGTGTCTCCACTTCACATTTGGTGAAGTTCCTCTCTTTCCCCTTCTTTAAATTAATTTGCATATTTATAGGGGGGAGTGTCACAGGAGGAGTCAGCCACTCTCTTTATTGGGATGTACAAAAGAAATGTGCGTGGAATTCCGGCATATTCACGGTTTGATACATCCGGATTATTTTTTTGCGTACAGCAATGGAAGGATGCAAGATGAATGTAGTTTGTCGGATGGAAGTGGAAGTTTGAAGTCACCAAGGAGAATGAGTGGGTTTGCATCAATGGTGAATTGACTGAGGAGGGTATCAAGTTCATCAATGAAGTTCTCAAAGGAACCTGGAGGGCAATAAATCACAATGATGTGAAGAATAGTGGGGTAGGATACAGTGATAGCATGGAACTCAAAGGAAGAAATTGAAAGAGCTGAAAAGGAGAGTTGGGTGAAACGCCACTCTGGAGATAGAAGTAGACCTGTGCCACCTTCCCTTCCAAGGTGTCGTGGGGAATGAGTGAATGAGAAGGCAGAGGACAGAGCAGCTGGAGTTGCAGAGTTCTCCGGAGTGATCCAGGTTCGACAGAGCCAAGAATTGTAGTGAGTGGAGGGATGCAAGAGCTGAGATGAAGTCAGTCTTCTGGACAGCAGATTGGCAATTCCAGAGTCCTCCAGTCACTGTGATTGGAGTTTGTGGTGACCGTTGTGGGTAAAATAGATTCTTGGTGTTTTGATGGCTATGATGGTATCTATGAGCTCTGTGGGATACATACACAGGAATTGGCAGACACATTATGGAATAGAACAAGCTCTATGGATACTAGTAGGGAAAGAGTATGGCAGAATAAGTTGAGACTTAGCTGGGTTAGAGATTCAGTGTCTTTGGAGGAAAGTAGATTAAAGCAGAGAGTGTAGAATCACTGATTGAAGTCAGAAGCTACTGCATACCGCTACAGACGCATGAGTTGTCCTAATTTATCTATTTTAGTAAGTGCTATATCCGCCCCCTAATTCATACCTTGGACCAGGGTGAAACTACACCTGAAGTGAGTAATTACAGCCAACAACAGCTAACAAGCAACAAGGTTAGGATAAGAAACCTAGAATTTACCAGAATCTGAGGCAAAAGTATTTAAACTGAAACCCTCCTTAACCAATCAGAGGATGTTCCAAGAGTAGATAAACAAAGCACACTGAAATCTTAAACTAGAAATGCCCGGTACGCCAGATTACCAGTCCTGCCCTGGTGCAAGGTCATTCAAAGCTGAAAAGGGAACCAGTGCAAATATGAAAGAACAGGTGTAATGTGCTCAGATTTACGTGTGCTGGTCAACAAACGAGCGGCAGAGTTTTGAACAAGCTGTAAGCGAGAGATGGAAGACTGGTTAATTCCAACATATAGAGCGTTACAATAGTCTAGAGCTCACAAATACATGGATGGCTTTCTCCAAATCAGTACGGCTGAGGAAAGGCTTTACTTTAGAGAGCAAACGGAGCTGAATGAAGCTTGTTTTCACAACTGAATCAATCTGTTTATCAAGTTTTAAATTACTGTCAAGCTTCACTCCTAGATTTTTTTACCACCTGGTTAAGGCGGGGGAGCGAAAAATTGAACTGTCAAACAAAATCCATTCAGTTTTATCATTGTTCAAATGGAGAACATTTTGAGACAGCCGATGCTTAATGTCATTTAAGCAGCTGATAACAGAATTAAGACTGAGTGCAGATATTGCAACAACAGGCAGATTTCTCTCAAGAGACACTCTTGACAAAGACAGGCACGGAACATTAATTTGACACACATTAAACACCTTGGAATAAATAAGTTTTGATGAGACAAGCCACAGGTGAGATGGATGAGCGCACACACATTGAACCACACCCAAGGGAAATACATACATGGACATAACCAGACGTAGACTACACATACACACGCCCACGGGGGGTGGGGAGTGAGGGTGGGGTTGGTTTCCTGGGGCTGTTAGTTACATAACTATAATGGGGTATGTTTGAAAATTCAGTGAAGTAAAAAAATTATAAATAATAAATATAAATCTTCTTCTTCTTCTTCTTCTTCTTCTTCTTCTTCTTCTTCTTCTTTCTGCTATTCCCGTTTAGGGGTCGCCACAGCAGATCAGACTCCTCCATCTGGCCCTGTCCTGAGTGTCCTCCTCTGACACACCAGCCACTCTCATATCCTCTACCACTGCATCCATAAACCTCCTCTTAGGTCTACCTCTCCTCCTCTTGCCTGGAAGTTCCATACTCAAGACTTCCTCGTCGCTCCAAATGAGAATCTCAACATCTTCATCTCAGACACCTCCAACTCCCTCACCTGTCTCTTTGTCAGTGCCACTGTCTCCAGTCCATACAACATAGCAGGTCTCACTACTGTCCTATAGATCCTTCCTTTCATTCTAGCCAACACCCTTCTATCACAGATCACCCCAGACACTTTATGCCATCCACCCACCCTGCCTGCACTCTCTTCTTTACCTCTCTTTCACTTCCTCCATTACTCTGTACCCTCGACCCTAAGTAGGTAAACTCGTCAACCTTCACCAAATCAACTCCTTGTAACTGGACCTGTCCACCGTCTGCCCTCTCATTCACACACATGTACTCTGTTTTACTCCTGCTCACTTTCATTCCCCTGCTCTCCAAAGCATATCTCCATCTTTCCAAGCTCACCTCCACCTGCTCCCTACTCTCACTACAGATCACAATGTCATCAGCAAACATCATAGTCCAAGGGGACTCCTGCCTAACCTCGTCCGTCAGTCTGTCCATGATAATAAATAATAAATAGAAATAATAAGGTTTAAACTAAAGTAAAGGACAAATTCGTAAAAGCTGTACTTATGCAATGACAAGTCAGTCAGCATGCTGGATTACGCCTGCCTTGATGATCTCTGATTTAACAGGAATTAAATAACATAAGCATATAGTTGTCAAATTGGTTTGCCACATCCTGCAGAACCTGAAATTGGCTTCAGTGTTTGTTTCACTGTGTTCAAATACACTCTGAGTATGTGCCTTACAGTATACTCTCAGTCAGTTGTTAGTATTGGAGACATATTCAATATATGACATATAAGATATATTTATTTATTTATTCTTTATTTCATTTATTGTTTATACAATAGGCATGTTATTTACATGACTCAGTCCTAATATTTGTGATTAAACTTACTGATAAAGTTTTAAACTGATAACCCAGTCTGTATTTTACCATTTAATTCTTTGTGAGGCCATTTGGCAAATCAGCATCTATTCTATCACTCCAATTCTAAAGTAGTCTTTCTGACACAGGAACAACACCTACAGTATTTCATAAGCCATTCATGAAAATGGTATGACGCCCTCTCTGCATTATCTGGTGCACATTCGTCTGATGTCCTGCTCGGGCACCTTTTCCCCCTCCTTGCAGAGCTGAGCAGGAGGAAATTGCTTTGGAGAGAGCCGATGTTTTCACATTTCAGGGCTGGTGTGTTTGCCTAGCACCTTGCAGAGAGAGTGCACTGTTTTCTTAATGACGAGTAATGGGTGAGAATGTCAGCAGGATCGCGTAGCAGTGCAATGTGTGTGTGTGTGTGTGTGTGTGTGTGTGTGTGTGTGTGTGTGTGTATAAGACTGTTGCCGAGGGCCTCGGTGCACCGCACTGAAGTGCCAGACGCAGGAGCGGCTTGCCGAAGCCACATCGTACAGAGTGGTGGGGGAACAAAAGCTTGTTTCTTTCCTGATTTGCCCCCCCGCCACCTCTCCCCATGGGAGCACAGGTTCAGCCCTTAGGTCAGATGAAAGTGATAAAACCATCTCCTTAAGCCTTCTCTATTTCACTCAGCATGCTCACCAAAGATCTTTTATCAAGAGCAGTGGATGGCCTAGGGTATACCACCTGTTTCTGATGTACTATTAAGAATGCATGAGACCTGATGACATTTAAAACAGCATACAGTGTATGTTAACATGATGCTGTCTGTGATGATGAGGATACATGCACTTGTGTAGCAGATTTTACTGAACATATTGCCCCCCCCCCCCCCCCCCCCCCCAAGAGACAGAGGTTGGCTCCAACATGGATGCATGTTCGTGTACATGTATGTGTGTGTTTTGTGTTCTTATTTGCGCATGTGTTTGCACAGACATTTTGAGAGCATGCGTCCGAGTCCAGGCATTAGTTCGTCACGTCTTGGGGTACAGAAGAGGGCGAGTGCACAGTGAGTGCGACCGGATGGTTTAAACCTGCGATATGAAGGCCAATCATAACAGAAAGACTTAAGGACATGTTTGTTTAAGAGTTGGAAATTTCGCTGTGGGAATAGGCAGTGCTTAGCGGGCACTCTGATTACAGGTATTTGAACGCATGCTGGGTGGGGGCGAGAGTGGGGGCGAGGCGGGTGACGTGGGTCAGGGATAAAGGAGCGGTTTGTGGAAGCACACTTGCCATTGATACCCTGAACCTTCCTGCAAATATTATTTTTTAACACCCAAGCACGAAGAGCTAAATAATGACGCGAGGCCGATTCCGAATTGAAATTGTGAGCGGACGTCATTATGATCCATCAGTCTTTGCTGACTCAATGTCTTTGAACAGTATGGCCTCTGTGTAGCCTATTGCTGAGACGGTCTTCTTAATGAAAAAGTGAAAACCCAGAGTATATAAAGACCACTTGATTTTTGGACATGACAGCTTAATCCAACATATAAATGATACTCTTTTCCCAATTCCAGCCAGAATATTGCTTTTACAGTCAGCTCTGAGTACAATCTAGTTTGGCTATAGCTTTATTCATATCAGATTGTTGGTTTAAACATGACACATTTGAAAGTTTTGCCTGTTTTTGGCATCATTTTAAGAATAAGGTTTCCATAGCATAAGGCACAGATTTTTTTTTTTACCTCATCTGTTGAACTGTGGTTTGCAGGGCACATACACAAGTTTTAACACAGGAAATGACATCATTGTGTATATGGACTTTAGGCAGTTATTCAGTGACTAACAAGCCACCATTGTTTTAAATGATGTAACTGTACATTTACACACTATGCTCAAGTTTCATACTTAGGTTAATAAAACAGTTATAACAAAACATACTGTACCTGTATTATGTAAAAGCCAATACCAGCTTCTGTTGAGACTTTTGGTGAATCTTTGTTCCTGAGCAATATCCAAGTGCTAAGCATTTTTGCCATGTCTGGCGTCATTTTAAATGGTGTTACAATGTTCATTTGACCAGTGCCTTGTTTTAGAGTTACAGACAACCCAAATTTTACTTCTTTCAGACTTCCACTAGGCACAATTTTAGGTTCAATAAATAGTTGTTGACAAGTGCAAATAAAAGCAATTTAGAAATATCACATCCTCGTAATATCTATTTTAATTCTCCTCAAATAATTTAACTATAAATTGGTATTAACCTGACAGCATGAGTTCTAGTGGTAACATTTATCTTTAGTCCTTCACAAGTGATTGTTTGAGTCCTTTACAGCAGCAACTACCCTACATTACAGTATCAAATACCTATGTGACATTTTGATCTTAAATAAATAAACAAGCCTCACAACTAAATAGATATGTTTCCACATGAAGCCTTTTTTATATACCATTACCAATGGAGAGTGTGCCCAAATGGAAGCTAAAGCCTTCCTAAAGAATATAATGTGTAATGATGTACAAAAAACAAAACCATAAGATACAGACATTCTGTCCTTTGCCTGTTCTCCACAAAAAAATTAAATGAATAGCCAAACTGTTATATACGGTATATACAGCATTTTGGATTCTTGAAATTATGCTGCATGCAAAGTTACAGATGATTATTTGTGTGATCTTTAAACTACGCAACTGGCAAATAGACATGAGAATCATTTTAAATTACTCAGAAGCCTTTAAACATTCACCTTTTGTGCTATTGCAATAGAATTTTCCTTTAAAATGGCTGCATAATGCCACTGTCAGGCCAAAACATCAGTACAGCCACTGCATATTGGCATGGTGCCACCTAAATGAAGTGAAACGAAGTGTTGAAGTGAAACCATGTATTTTGTTCGAGCGCTGGACGGAAATATTCAAGAAGTAACGCTTGCTGTGTGCTGCACATCGATTGACTGTTAGTCTTCATCTTTCAACGACTTATACGCTCTCAAGGAAATTCTGTTTCCCCTGCAGTGTGTTCAGTTCAGTGAAGGGAGAAAGCATGGCTGACATACTACAATAAACACAATGAAAAGCTCGTACATATAAATGACCAAATAACCAGTCCTGCAAGAGTAGCAAATATTATGAGAGATTGCAGTTTCAGTTGCAGTTGGAAATGTATTTCTGCAGGTGTTGGCCACATTGGAGCATAACAGAGAGAGAGAGGGGAAAATGCAGGCGTTCAAGATTTGGCAGCAAGTTAGAAGTATACAGTTCAAATGTCCCGCCTTTCCAGATGTGTGATGTGAATTTATTGCTAGAGGTCGAAACATCTCCATTAAACCGTCTGGCTGCGACGGAACTGCGGTGAAAGGCATGATCATCATGTAGAAATCCACAGAAATAGTATCCGTCTTGTGTGGAAAGTCTCAACATGAGGAAGTGCTGGTCATTTACATAGATTGGAGGCATGAAAGTATGAGAGCCATTAATGCTTTAGGCTCTCACTTGATTTCCCAGAAGCTCAGCCCAGAGTTAAGAAGAAGATAATTACTGTCCTTTCTGTGAAAACTTTAGCACAGTAGCCAAAACAAAAAAATGGAAGAGTGATTCATGGGTAAAGACAAAGTTGTGAAAGAAACTTCATGAGAGAGACTTAGACTATTGCAACAGTCTCTTAGCTGGATGTTCTGGTAAATCGATAAACAAACTCCAGCTGGTTCAGAACGCAGCAGCACGAGTTTTAACAAAAACTAAAAAGTTTGATCACATTAGTCCCGTACTATCGTCATTACACTGGCTGCCAATTAGATTCCGTATTGACTATAAAATACTTTTATTAACATATAAAACGCTGCATGGCTTAGCTCCAGACTATCTTAGTGAACTTATTGAACAATATAACCCAGCGCGTTCACTTCGCTCACAGGACGCAGGGTTATTAACTGTTCCTAGGATCAAAAAGATCACAGCAGGTGGAAGAGCCTTTTCTTTTAAAGCTCCACAATTGTGGAATAATCTTCCTGCCTCTATTCGGGACTCAGACACAGTCTCAATGTTTAAAACTCGATTAAAGACTCATCTGTTTAGTTTGGCCTTTGATTAATTTGTTACATATTTACTACATCTCGTATCTTTTCTCCAAGGTTCACCTGGAGAGTAACACTGCAGTCGGAGCCTACAATACCAGCATCGCTGCTCCGACATGGAATGAAAGCCTGGCGTTCATCAACAGACATTTACAATGACAATATCAAAACCCAGAACTTTCATTTTTACCTTTACTTAGTCTGATTGTGTGATTTGTGTGTGGCTTGTGTATTTGTCTGTATTTTGTGTAATTTGTGTGTTAACGGGCCGCCCAATGGAGGATGGGTTCCCTTTTGAGTCTTGGTTCTCCCGAGGTTTCTTCCTATTCCCCACCATCATAGGGAGTTTTTCCTCGCCACTGTCGCCTTTGGCTTGCTCATTAGGGTTCTGGGCCCATAGTATTGTTAACCTTTTAAATCCTGTAAAGCGCTTTGTGACATGTGTTGTGAAAAGCGCTATACAAATAAACTTTGATTTGATTTGATTTGAGAGAGAGAGAGAGAGAGAGAGAGAGAGAGATAGGCAGCGATGGAGTTTTAGTATCACTGGTATCTTGGCCACATTTTAAAGCTAGTTTGACCATTCTCTCATTATTTTGGTATGAACCCATTTATGGTTTGTGCAAGTGGCCTCACTGGGTTTCTAATCAAAACAATCTATATGTGTCCTCTTATGTCCAGTAAAGACATTCTTTGAAACTGCATTGAGAAAATAGATGAGTTCTACTCTGTAACCAAGCAGAAGGTCAGGAAGGTGGTTTGGGTTATGAACTCCTTGGAAAGGTGTTTTTTCTAGGCAAGAGTTTGTAAAGGGGTGGAGTGGGTACCTCAGAAAGCACCGCAACAGAGGTTTGAATACTATGGTGTAGGTTTCAGAACTCACAAGCCTCTGAGATGTGATATATTCATTGCCTTTTCCCAATTTATCATCTCTGATTTTTTTTTCTTTTATCTCATCTTTTTTCCTCTTCAAATCTTCTCGTTTGTATCACTTTTTTCATAAATATTGGCCAGCAACATGATAACATTCCTGAGACATCTGTTGAGGAAATATAAGACTACATTTACAGAATGTTAAACACCGGTCAGGCTGCCCTTGCCAGATCTGATAACAAACTCAAAGAGAGCTTCAGTGTGTGAGGAAACACCAGCCCAAGGCCACGAGAACCCTTAAACGTTAGAGGGACTATAAATGTGGGATTAGTGGGCGTCCTCTGGCCAGTGCATGTACAGACATACTTCAATGTTAGAGGCTCTCAAAATGTGGGATTAGTAGGCGTCCTCTGGCACATAGACATACTTTGTCAGCTTTCCCAAAATATCATTGTGAAATGGACACAGGGTAATGGGTGGGCAATTAAAGTTGGATTCAATTAGGTTCCCCAGTAAAAACTGCTCTGGCCTCTGAGCGTGCATGAGGTTCTGCTTATATATGGAAATACAACACCGCTCCATAAGACCATTTGATCCTGTTCTATATTATCCAGTTTGACACTTTGCCACAATCCAGGGCCACTTACAGTGACAACTGAAATCTAATCCTCCAAAACAAGTTATGTTTCTCTCCCTTATACTCCCTCTCTTGCTCTCATGCTCTCTTTCTCTTAACCTCTCCTTCATTCATCTCTTGATCTAACTCTCAATTTATTATTCCTTTCTTATAATATATTTGTTATTAGACTGATAGACAGTCATTTCTGCATTCAGTGCAATGCAATATCTTCATGTTCTATATTGTATAATTGTATTAGGACTATAGATATCAGGGAATGTATGAATTTTCAATAAAAACCAGAAAGAAGAAAAAAATTATTAAATCAACTGACCATACATTTTATTAGTGAACATAGCCTTTGGACACTCTGAGTTGTGGGTTTGGAGATGCACTTAACTTTAGAGGGAATTGAGCTGGTTAAGCTGACTGTCACAAGAGTAAATCTTAGCAGCAGTAGGTGTAGGAGGCTACATGTTCCAATCTCCAACGCTCCAATATACAAGTTAATGTTTGCAAACAATGGCTTTTTTCCTGCTTGGTTCCCAGAATAAACAAATTTCTAAAACGTGGGACATTTGATGAAAAAATGTTTGACAGACTATGCTGAGCAACAGTAACAAAGATATTCTGAACAGTACTAATATGTGAAATGTTTGCAATTTGCTCAACTATTCCCTTCTTACTTTAGTATGTAATATGTTTCCAGCAAAAAAATTGTTAACATGATGAAATTTTATCTTTGTGACCTGGAATTGGATCATGGTAACACAAAATTCCAATGGATTAGGAGAACAGAATAGTCATGCACATGTTCTTTAAAGAGAATGGTATTTTTAACAAAAATATATGGCTGGTACACAGTGCATATGTATTTCCTTAACCCTGAATCAAGTGAAAGTTCAAGTGATAGCCAAAGTTAAGAGAAAAAAAAAACATTTATATGGTGTTTTACATAGCACTTTGAAACTAAGTTTTTTTAAATAAGCATATATAATTCTGTTAATATAGCATCCTTTTATATGGCTAAAGTATCCTTACTAAAGAATGGTGGTCAAAACAGGAATTACTGACAGCCTTTTGATTCAGGAGACATGTCATCTGATTTGTAATTTCGAGAACCAAGACATCAATATTTTGAGTGATGAAATGTAAGCTCCAAAACAGTACAATGTTGATATGTGTCAATAGTCATTAAAAGGGAATGAAAACACATTTAAAATAGTCTAATAATGATCATAGTCATCTGTATGAGCTTGGCTTGCCTTTTCTGTGAATTGTAATAATGATTACAGGGTTATTCTGCCATTTTTTGAGCAATAAAAGGGGGAAGGAACAAGGGCATTATTGACTTATTTTACATGAACAGTAAATAAACAGCCAGGAAACAATCCCTCAGCCCATGTTTCAAACTGGTCCAATGATGTAAATAACAAGCTTGACACAACAGTTACATGATTTTCACTGGGAGAATAGAACGTACACTAAGAGAGGATGCTTATAGCATGGAGGAAGTCAGTCTTCCACGGTATACCAGGAGAATCTCACTGGCTTTCAGTGTCTGCTCCAAGTGTTCCTTGTTTCCAGAGGAATACATGTCCCTTCATTAGCTGATTACCTTAGCCCTCTCTTGCTACCTGCAGCCACAACTCTCTACTACCATGTCCTCATATTGCTTGTACACCACATTATTGGCAGAGTCAATGTACAGGATACTGATCGGACTAAGTCTGGTTGGGACACAGCAGGTAGGTGGTGTGGACCGAGGATCCATGGAGTTCATAAGAGTCTGGATGATGGCGTGATTGGTGGGCTCAAGGTGAGAGCGAATGGGGAAATCACAGACGCCATCACAGTGGAAGGCCTCATACTCCAGAGGGGCGATGATCCAGTCGTCCCAGCCCATCTCCTTGAAATTCACATGCAGCTGCTTGCGGTTGCACCGGGCCTTCTGGTTCTTGGGTGGTTTCTTGGCCCGAGCCATGGGCGCTCTGCGCATCCTGCGCTGGGTGAAGAGATACTCATAAACTGTCTTATTGTCATGGCCCGAGCGAGCTTTGATCTCATTGTAGAAGAGCCCACGCTTTTTTGTGTGGCCATACACCACCAAAAAGGCCTTCTCCTTTGTCTGTCTGCCTGAGCGACCCATGCCTACTGATCTTAGATCCAGCTGTCTGCTACGAACCACAGCCTCCAGCTCAAAACAAAGTTGGACTGTGTTCCTGAAGTTCTTGAAGAGTTTCCAGATGTCAAACACCTCCCATTTTGGGAGATTGTGATCCTCGATTGGCTGGGAATGAAGCAGTGTGGCCCTCTGCTTACCTGTTGCACAGGTATACAGTCTCAGAGAAGTCAGGCCTTCTGTTTGTGGGGCTTTAAGAGTGTCCAGAAATGGTTTCCGAAGAATGCGTAATTCGGCCCCCAGCAAACCCTCCTTCTCCAGAGAGCTGATGTTGAAGTAGTACCTCTGCCGGCTTAACAAGGGCAAGTGCTCATCTATGGAAAAATAACAATAAATAAATGAATAAATATAAAATAAATAATAAAAAGTTATAGGTAATAAATGTTATAGGTAATACATTTGGAGATTTCAATTTAATTGGAAAACTAAGTAAATGGCCACAAGAGAAACATTGTGTATAGTACAAATACACTTTTTTCTCCTTAAAATTTTCCTTATAACTAGAAAAATAAAGCCTCGCTCTCTCTCTCCCAAACACGCATGATTTTTCCTATTTGAGTTGACAACAAAACACTGGTCTGCATCTCTCTCTTTGCTAAAGAATATTTGCAATGATCGAATCCAAGAGTTAATCCAGGCTATGTTTACTTTCAAAAGTTTATTAAAACCAGACCTCCTCAGCTTGAAGAGCTGATCATACTCTAAACAGAATTATTATCAACCTGCAGCTGTTTAACAGTGGGCACAGCAGTATGACATATGGCATTCCCTAATGCAAAAAAAGAAAATCTAAAAGGTGTGTGTGTGTGTGTGTGTGTGTGTGTGTGTGTGTGTGTGTGTGTGTGTGTGTGTGTGTGAGTGAGTGTGTGTGTTTGTGTGTCTGTGTCTCTCTCGCTCTCTCTCTCTCTGTGTGTGTGTGTGTGTGTGTGTGTGTGTGTGTGTGTGTGTGTGTTGATGAATTTCATGTAAGGTGAGACAAATTGATGATGAGATTGATGAGATTGGTAGGTTTACTGTCAAAATATACCATGTGATAAATAAAAATCAAACCAAAAAGATGGAGATCTTGTACTGGAAAGCGAAGTGACAGAAAAAGCGTTGTAGTGAATCATGCTAACGATCTGTGGAGGATGTCGTCACGTTTGCAATGGACATTGCACAAATAAGCATAATAAATACAAAGACAGCCTAAAGAAAACGCACGACACGAAAAATCGCTGAAGCTGAAAATATGAATACAGTCATTTAAACGTCACCTAGAAGAGTTTTAAGAGCGAAAACACAAACAATTAAACTGAGGCCACCGACTTCCAGAGCGCAGCTACGTTTATTTTGCTTTTCTGAATACGGCCCACTGACCGCAGCAGTATGGGCTACTGAAACAGGAGCCACCAGATGATTGTGGAAATATATACGTTAACTACCTAAGAATACAGCCCTTGTACTTGACGTTTTAGCTTTTGTTTCACTAGAATAAAATGTATTATTATTGGTGATTCGATCTGAAACTGTTATGGCAGATCTATGAAAAAGTAAATTCAACGGAAAATACATTGCCCAGTACAGACGATTGAATTAATACGGTAACCAATACCTTGTCCTTTGTCCACAAAACTAGTGATGGTATTTGCCATTCCTGCTTCGTGCAGGACGCTGGTGTTGACTTCCCCAGTAGACAGTGACCAATAAAGTGACAACATGTAGTCATGCGGGATCACCAACGGGTGTCTGGATGCCTCCTTCTCGTCCAGCTTGCCTTTTGACTGAACGCTTCTTTGCGCCGCCGGAGAGAGACCCTTTTGAGCTGTTAGTTTCGGGTGGCCAGCCTGAACCGCAGCTGGTGCGGCCGCAGTTCTTGTGCCCGCATTTCCTTTACTGTGTGCGCTCGGACTCCTACGTGCGTGATGGTTCAGTTGTTGGAGGACAGACGCGTCCCGGGGTGTCCAGGAGCGCGCAGCCTCCTTGCGTCCTAAATGAACTGACGCCCTTGTGAGAATCGTCTGCGCGTTTGTCACTGGTGTCACGGGCTTCACTCTGATGGCTTCTTCTCTTATCAAAGGATGGCCCGTTCTGATTCGTGAGATCTTCACACTGTTCGGGTCTTTCCGACCCGTTCCTTCGTTATTTGTCACCATTAACCTGGATGTGCCGGCGCTTTCCCTGGTTACTTTATTTTGTGTGTGACCAACCCTTTTGCTCTGCGTTGGTCCTGCAAAGGAGATCGTCTCTGGGATAAAGTTCAGATATAAAAGAGTCCAACATCCCAATAAAAGAGGGAGACGAGTCAGAACTTTCATCCTCTGATCTTCCTCTGAGTTCTGACGTAAGGAAAATGCGCAAAGACTCTTGCACAGTTTGGTAAACTACCATGAGCGGACCTGGAGAGGGGAAGGTGCAGGCTCAGATGGCTAATGTTCTGACAGGTTAGAAAGTGGAACCCATGGCTGTGACTACCGTTCTTCAGAACCATAGTGATGCAAATCTCTTGCCTCTGGTGTCGCGGTCCGTTGTACAAGTCCAGGAGAACGCCGAACATTGAAAATGATCTTAACCCTCCCAAGACTCGTGCAATTCTGCCCGATATCTTGTAAGCGACCTGTTTAAATCCATTTTTTTCAAAAGGGAAGAATGGCGTAATGCTCTCTCTCTCTCTCTCTCTCTCTCTCTCTCTCTCCCTCTCTCTCTCTCTCTCTCTCTCTCTCTCTCTCTCTCTCTCTCTCTCTCTCTCGTTCGCTCACTCGCTCTCATAGTTTGAACTTTGTCCAGTGAAAATAGTTCACACAGAAATCTGCAGGTGCTCGAATTGTGAGCAAACCTGAGCACAGGCACTGGAACCGGAATTATAACGCAAACTAGTTTAATTACTCTCTGATGTCATGCTGTCCAAACTCATTTAAGTGCAATATTTCTTTTTTTAAACTTCTTTACTCTTTCCATTGGCGTGCTCATGATCTCACTATATGCATAAAGTACTAAAAGGTTAACCTTGTATTAGGTTGTTTAAGAGTTCATTCGGACTCGGTGATCCGTATAACAGCGAACAATGTGAAAAGGCAAGATGTATAATTTTTGATGAAGGACCTCTGTCCGAAACATTTCGCTGGTAATTTTGTGTATTTCACTACTATTTTTAATTCATGAATCTTTCTTTCTTTCCCTCTCCCTCTCGCTCGTTCTTTCTCTCCTTGTTGTTATATATCTACAGCATAAACTTCTGTGTCAACCTATTTCCTACTACTTGGTATTTACAGTTGTAATTTAAGTATTTTAACCTGGACGTCCACATTGTTGTTCTATTCCAAATCTATGGATCCATGAGATGTAGCCAATTGAGCAGAACATTTGTGCTATAAATGTCATAGAGTAAGCTTTATTGCTAAATATTTACTGGGTCGTCATCATTTCCTGAACACATTCCATAAACACCTTCCTCCACTACACATATGAACTATGAACTCACAGACAAAATGCCATTACTCATTCCCTTTCCTTTAACTTTCATGTCAATAAAATTATACAATGAAAGGCTTTTACATGCTTATTAAGGTTGTACGGACTGCTCAATTTGTGAAGATTATTAAGCCTCATTAAGCCCACCTCATAGAATTGCTCAAAGTACAAAATCTTGCTCAGTCAAAATATTGTTGCTTTATGTTATGATTATGTTATATTAAGTCCTCACACAACAGTTTCTTTTTTGATTTGCTGCTATACCTGAAGAATGTTCATGTTTGCTGTCACTGTAACTCTTACATACATTTAATGTTTGCAGAAATCCAGGCATATTAGTTTATTATGCCATTAATCTGATTGCTTTAACTGGAGTCATAAATACAGCACTATGTTGTAGAAATAATTAGATGCCAGAAGTCAGGCTAAGGTTTGAGATTTGGCAGGCACTCATGTCTCTTGTGTTTTGAAACAGAAAGTACAAGCTATGTTTTATTGGGGGAACATTCCCATACTGAATGCACCGAGCATTTCTCACTGCATAACTAATGCTGACCATAAAAGCGCTCCATCCATCCCCTTCTATCAGGTGCAGTAGAGAGGAACCTGATGTTGTTTTAACCTTTACCCAAACATACAAATGGAGGAAACTGATTTGGGGTATTTGTTTTCTGACTACTTTAACCCACATTGGTAAAAATGTGACCACCAAGTGAACCGCTGTTGCATCAAGATGTTTACCCTTGTGAATCACTAATGAGAACTTCAAATGTTCTATACAGTAAATGACTCTGCTGTTAGAAACACATTTGCTAGAATATACCTATACATTTTCTGTTATCATCTCATCATCTTTATCTTCTCCTTTCAAGGTTTCCCACAAACAATTCACCTGTGCCAGAAACAGAGAATGATTGAGATCTGTGGCTTATGTGTCCAACCAACCAATGCTTCTGGTGGACATAGTAACAATACAAAGATCATGAATGGTACTACAAATGGTTAATTCAGTGGTTACGTGAGTCTTCGTGAGTATCTTCAGCCAAAAGGAAAGCCTTGTCCTTTTTTTGGGTGAATTATAGGCACACTGTACATGAATAAGGCCAGATCTTTATGCAGGGTAGACAGAATTTGGCTGAATGTGCAAATAGTCTTAAGCCTGTGGGTGATGTTAGTCTTAGTTTATGAGTGCTGATCAGAAGCCAGTTATTATTATATAGGGCTGCATTACAGGCATTAATACTAAAATTCTTCTCCTTCTGTATAACATTTAGAAAATTTAGGTTAGTTATTCTTTTCTACCCTAATTTTCATTAAAGGAATAGTTCAAACATAAATGCAAAGGTAGCCAGTATTGATGAAAGGTAGTGGGTACCAGATGGCAGTATTTCATTAGTATAAGGCTAAGTCAATGCTATCTCACTTATTAATGACAACATTAGCATTTTATGTAAGAAATTCCTTTAAAGAAAAAACACACATCTTGCTCAGTATTTGTGTCCATGCAGATATTCCTTTGATCAGGCCATTTTGCATTTATGGTTTTGAAGAATATAATGTGTTTGCTTATTTAGGAACTGGTCTATAGATTCTTATTTCCAGTATAAAATGAATTTAGATTTATAGTTACAGTTGTTCTAGCTACAATATCTTGTCTTCTAATCTTTAAAAGCATCCAGTTAGCCTTACGTTAATGAAACATTGTCAACTTGTACCTTCTAGCCTTCATTCAGTGTTAACTATATTGCCATTCAAATGTCAACTCCTTTATTGAAAATGAGTGTATACACACAAAGGAGTTCACATTTGAATGGCAATATAGTCTGTCTGTGGAAACACTGTAGAGTACCTCTCCTTTGCTACATGTAGTGTTTGGATTTGGCAAAGTATTCTTTCTTTATGCCCTGTACTCAGACTATAACTTGAACATTTCTAGTGGGCCAAGGGCAACTTCAAGAGAGGAAAGGTGCAGAGGGCTATGTTTATGTGAGAAACAAACTGGTTTCTAAGTCACTCAGAGAGATGAGCTCTCCCATTCTGGATCATCAAGGTGGAACTCAGGACACATAAATACATTCTTCCAAACCTCAGCGCAGGCATTCGGAACATTGAACACAGCACATTTTCTGTCTGACTGTTCTGGATGTATTCTTCTTTCAGGGTGTTTTCAAAAGAGGGTGAGAGAGTGAGACAGTGAGTAGGAAATGTCCCCTAGTCTGCGGTTCCACCTACTCACAGTAACACACATGCGTGAGAACATGCCTTTTGTGTCCAAGACACTTCACCTTTGCCCCTGCTGTGGTGATACACTAAGGTAGCAACTCTTCTCAGGGTCGCACATACTCAGTGCTGTTGAGGTGGGACATTAGTCAAAACCACAGAGTCTGCTTGGGTGTAAATATGGATCTGGTGAATAAAGAGATGGCTTGTCACAAGAAGCCCACAGGTTTGACACATAGCTGGGTTACATGACTGGCAGTCTGTGTGCTGCCTCCGTTTGTCCATTGCTTGCCAAGTTGTTGGCATAACGAATGAAAAATACGAGAGTTTATATTATCATAAATACCACAACTGGACACGGCTGGAAATTGGTATATGTACCTCCCTTCATACACACAACCTTGTTTTAACACTGACATCTTGAAATTTGGCTGATACACTGACATTTGGGTGAAACTGGCTTTTTAAGCAAACATTGACAGTCACTGTAAAACACATGTGAGATGCCTTAGAAAAATTGTATCTTCATGATATTTTGCAAATCCAGCTACATTTAATCAGAATTTATGGAATCTCGATAATTTCATGAAGCTTCCCAACAAATAATAATAGACATTGATCAAACTGGTTTTGAGTCTGAGGATAATGATAATAGGATAATTTTGATGTCTGTAAATCTTTATTGTACTGTATTAGGTTAATTGTACAGTTCTAATCCATTATATCAGGTATGTTACCACCAAAACCTCATAACAAGAGACAGGAAAAGCAGCGATGCACAGACCAGCAAAACAACTCATTAAAAATGGTGAACCAGAGGGAGGATCTAGGCCAAGGGTACCCAGTTTGGCAGTACACCACTCTGCAAAATTAGTCCTGCACTAATCTAACACATCTGGCATTACACTCCTGAAGAACCTGGTTATCTGCATAAGGTGTGTTAGATTAAGATACAGGGCCTTAGATCACCAGCAAGACGGTTGGTCACCTTTAGAGACTGTGATAACGACACCTGTTTGCCCCTTAGTATCTAGAGTTTGTTTTCTGGAAAATAAAGTACCATACAGTAAGCTCCTGGCAGAGTATTTTAAACAGGAAAGATTGCAGGTAAAGAGCCAGGCTGAACAAAAGTTTTTTTTTTTCTTGAATACAGTTCCCTCTTGTGGCAAATGTTGTCCATAAGTCAGACATTCAGAACCTGGTGGGATGGGGGAGGGGAGGGGAGATTTTAAAATCTTTTATGACAGTTTTCAATTTTTTTATGAAATTAATTTTACAAACAAATAGGGGATAATGCTTTAAATATTTAAATATACTCTGAAAATAACAGCTGTCCTTTTATTACTCTATTGCATGTGCTGTTTACTTCATCTATCCCTCCAGTCTGTTTTGGAACTGTTTGGTTTTATTTCCTGACATGTTCATGTCTGTCCTGTAACATTTTACTCACAGCTTTAATTCAAACTTGTCTGAATTTCTTTTTCATTTCTGAACTTAAGCCAGTACAAAAATTCACACACTTTGTATATATCTAATGATTGTCACCTTCAACATCATCATAGCTGGACCTGAAAATAATCATAATTGACGTTTAACTACTGACATACATTTTCATTGATTCATTGATGTGATCCTTGCGGACATCATGCACTTTAATGTTTTGTGCAACCCTGGTGCTCAGAGCTCTAACGTTTCTAACTCAGCTTCCCTTTCATAAGCCGTGTTGGATAAGATGTGTTGGTAATGTCATGTCATGCATAGTGTCTCTAGATCTGGGAAGCAGTGGATGTGCATGAGCTCAACATGTTCATGATTTGAATACAATGTGTAATTTGATTTTGGAATAAAAGCAGAACCCAAGGCACTACAAAATATTTCTTTACACAAACTATTACAAAGAACTGCTTCATAAGAGCATGTAGACATGTGTGTCACTTGTTAGTTAGTTCACACATCCCTGAGGAGGTGTGTGTTGTCCATCAGTAGCCTCACCTGGGGTGTGTTGTCCATCAGTAGCCTCACCTGGGGTGTGCTGTCCATCACCATACAAGAATGGCCAAATCAGTCAAGAGAGCAGTTTGTAGAAATATTCATCTGTGAACTATTTTTCTTTTAGTAGGTTTACACTTTGCAACTGGACTGTATTCTGTACCATCCCTAATGCAGCACTTAAAAATGTAAACATATTCTTAAAGTTTTACCAAATGCTCTTAGTGTGACTGGGCATGCCTAGGAAAGGCATGGAAATGATTCATAACAGACAGACAATCCTCTATGAGCCATTCCTGGAAAGGTTCAGTGGTTGAGGGTAATTTGCTCACTGAATTTGTTTGGCTATCCTGAGTGAACGTATATTAGTGAGCGGTAATCTGGGCACAGGCCAGGAAAAAGACCTGGCAGAAATCAAGAAAACTACCACACCCCAGTGAAGATCACTCAGTGTGAGTGTGTGTGTGTGTGTGTGGGTGTGTGCATACATGTGTCCATATGGTAGTAGGAGGAAGAAAGACATGTTTATATTACTGTATTTCCACCTGATGTGCAGGTGCTGTAAGTTACGCACTTGCGGTTTAAAGTGGTCAGGCCTCATTCAGTTTGCATTGGGGATGGAAACGTTCACCTTCCTCTCTAAGGAGCAATATTTGGCCATTCAAGTTTCACTACTTCCTTTAAAATGTATACGTTTATAGTATGGAAAGGGTTTTGCTGGATATTTCTAGCTTGCACTGGATATTTTCAGTTCACTCCACATGAATGTCCTGATATAGTTTTGAAAGTTTTTCACTGAATGAAATTTTTCACCCAGTAGTTTTTTAAACAATGGATATTCTCTCAGGATGTAGTTAAACACACATTTTTAATTACTCACTTTAATACTCGCTGTACTGATCTCCTGAATATTATCTTTACTAATATTACTGTGACACGAGGACATGGCAGGGTGACGAGAGAGATGCGCTTGGTATAGAGACTTTATTTATACAAATAGTGCAGTACTGCTTACACACACAGACCAGCACGATTCTGACAAATACAAGTACAGATTATGACTTAGACACACATTGTCTAGTTGAACATACTCAGTTGAATATATTGAGACCCATGTGTGACACACTACGTTAACAAGACGGGTGCAACAAATGTACACAAGCACACGTAACCACACCCACAGTACATACATACATACATACATGAACATGTAGGCACAAACTACACATACACACCCCCGAAGGGAGGGGTCAGGGGCTGTACTGTGACAATTGCTAATATTGCTGCAGTAATTATCACAGTAATATTACTGTGCATCTACAACAATGTAATTGGCCTACAATAGAACTATTTTCAAGTAGGTACAACTAAGCCCTGTTTGGGAATTCACAGCCTTTTAAATAATAGTTTAAAGGTACCATCTGGCTGAATAGGGCACCATGTTTTATGCTAAAACCAGATAGACTTAGCCAACTGCCTCTCATTAAAAAACTAAGATCAGGAAAAGGTGTCATTTGTGCTTGAAAAAGGAGGATATGAGTCCTCCATAGACCACTAGATGGCACTAGAGAAATATATGGTAATGTATCAGTAGGGGAGGGGTGTAAAGGGCACTTTTTAGCGCACGTGGAACACTTCATTATTTAAAAAATTACAAGCACATGTTGAATGAAATTTGACTTTTTTTTTTTTTTTTAACAATGTGTTTATTGAATTCTCATAGTTTACAAGGCAGTTTACAGATAAATAATATTGTAATACAACAACATCTCCCACCCCGAACCAGGGGCGGACTGGCATACATTGCTACCGGGGATTTCCCCGGTGGGCCGATGGGTTAGTGGGCCGGTGGGCCGCCGGTGGTTTAACTCAGCCCGTGGAGGAGCCACTGCCGCGCACTGCAGCCCCGGCCCGTAGTCACGCTGCTGTTTAACGGTGTTATTACCTCCCCCGCTCCAGTCAGGCAAACCTGATCAGCGCGGCCGCGGACTGATCCTGTAAACACATGAACGAGTTGGGCCGCGGCCGCGCTGAGCAGGTTTGCCAGCTAGTGCGGGCTGACAGTATGCAGCGGAGATCAGAAAAAAATCCAACTTGTCCCAGAAAACACGGGCCGGACTACGAAAACATACAGCAGTTTAAATTGTAGATAACATGTTATTTTAAATGTACTGCTGTCGCCTCTGCAACGTCTAAGGCACCATGTACAAATTACCTTAACACGGTTAACATGGACGCAAGTGGCGGTCTTAAAGGTTCCAGAGCACTGCGCACTGTTTTTTTAAAGCTATTGAAATTCTTAGATTAAAACTAACCACCACAAATAGGTAAGAGGAAGAAATACCCACGTTAGAGTTGTAGGTTGTTCTTTAGGATGCACTTTGCGTAAAACAACTTTTTTGGTGGTCTTATGGTGGACTATTTAACAACTTGTTTGGTGGTCTTATGGTGGACTATTTAAAAGCTATATTTATGTGGCTTTGTAATCATATTATTGCTGGAATTAATATTGTCCATATGACAATAAACGCCGTCATATACACTACGTGCCATGTATAGATTCATATACAGTATACACACACACACACACACACAAAAAAATTATTTAAAAAAACATATTACATATTCGCTCCAAATACTATAGCAGTATGAAATTTGACTTTTATTTGTAACATTCTCTAAACATGAGTTTTCAATGGAAAAAAGTCACGCAGCCAACTGATAAAATTCATATCCAATATACAGTCATGTCCTTCAGGTAACTTCTGTTTACCCTCCACTGTCTGCAGGCCTTGTTGCATATATATGCAATATATGTATATATATATCGCAATTAGTAAATCAATATAGGCCTACAATTAAGACAGTAAAAAGACCAAAAAGTAGGAGAAGGAGTTATAGGCTACTGAGTGTTGTCATTACATGAATGCAGATGGGCATTTTTCACAGGTAATGGGGAACTTCCCGTTTCTTCTTTCACAAATGAATGTGTTAATTTATGTTGTCTAACAAAACCTATACAACAGAAGACGTTCAGCTTAACACATAGATTTGCAAACTCTACCTTAATTATTTGTATGTGGTCGTCCTCATGTTATCTATCATTGATTTGGGCTAAAGTGACTAGTTTATCAGGTGACCAGTCGGCTAAAAATGCTTAGTAGTTTGGTGCACAACAAAATGATTTCAGGTTGGGCTTAGAGGGCAAACGGTAAGATTTGACTTGATGTGTATGTAACCTGGCTGGTGGGGCACGGGAGAAGAACTCTATCTGTGAGTGTGTGTGCTGTGCTGAAAACGCTTCCTTCCACTCACTGAACTGAACTGCTGCTGCAGCGCATCTGGTGTTAAAGGAAGAGAGAGGTCGGGTGTGTGCGAGGTGCTGGCTCATTTCAGGGCATTGTTTTTAATCGCTCAGGTTTTCAAAAGATCATTTCAAACCGACCTCAGTAAAATGATGATGATAATAATAATAATAATTATTATTATTATTATTATTATTATTATTATTATTTTATTTTTTTTATTTTTTAAGTTTCAAAAGGGCACTTTCGTTGATAAAGGGCAGAGTTGTGATGTCTATGTGTGCACGCCACTGTAATGTATTGACAAACGAAGCCAACTGCATTTTGGATAAGCGTAGACAGCCCCACATTTTGGCCTAGGTCAACTAGACCATGGCCTAGGGGCAAAATGGTTTAGGGGTGAAATATATTGAATGCATAATTATGCATTATGCTGTTCTGCATGCTGGCCAACTCTAATAAAAGGTAAATATTGAATTTTGACATTTACATATTCTTTGTGTTACTTGTGTGTTGTGACTGACTGTCTGCAAGTAATATTAAGTATTATTATTATTTAGAATGAATGTGGAGTGAATTTGCAACAAAAAAAATAGATTTTTTTTTCAGCTGAGCAAACAATCCAGTAAACATTATCACATGTCTGTATACCTTTATGTTACAATGAAGCAAGCCAAAGAAAAGGAGCTAGTTGCCATTGTCTAATTGTGTATTTCAAACTGGAAAAATACTGTGTCATTCTGGACCACCTTGTGAATGAGCTGAGGAAAAGGAGATCATGCATATAGTGAGCATATAGTGACTTTCACCAGAAGTTTGAGATGTTCTTGCAATCTGCAGACATGTCCAGAACTGAGGTAGTCACATGTGCAACATGATTAATAGAATGCTATCCAGAAATTGAAGCTGAATTTGTTAATGAAATAACACATTTTCATTTCATCATTACTTGTCAACACAAAATGTTTTGTTGCCTCAAGATGCCATGATAAAGTTACCAGCCTGCAATCTGTCTGTGACTTATTGCAATGTTGTATTCTTTTTTTGTGCAACATTACAATGAACGCATCTGGTGAGAGAACATTTTCAGCACATTTTCAATGTATTAAAAACGAGCTACGCACCACTACGCACCACTACGCACTTTTGTTCAAAGTTGAATGAATGCACTCTCTCTACTTTGCATTGAAAATGGCATTGCTGACAGTCTGAAATTTGATGATGTAATCAATGATTATGCCAGCCAGAAAGCACTCCAGAATGAGCCTGTATGTTTGCAGCCTAGTGTGGTAATTTTCACTTCCATTTCCAAGGAAATTAGCACCAGTAATATATTTATATATTTTGCATGGTCTGTGGCATCAACATTTACAGGACTTAGCACCAGTCAAGCTGACTGTCACATTAATGTTACTCAATCACTCAGGCAGATGTCACGGTAGAGAGATTCAGAGATTCTTTCAGAGAACCTTTGCCCTAAAACAAACGCTGGATAATAATCTAGCCTAAAGTAAGTAACTTTGCAAGAAGAGTCTAGTGACACCAAACTTGCCATAATTCCAGCCAGACCCCTATCATCAATGGAGGAGTTTAGGCTCTCTGGTCATATTCAACCGATGTTTCCCTACCAGCGTATGATTAAGAACTCTGGACTGAAGTTGATACCCAGGTTAAATCCTGTGTCCATACCATCTGAACATTAAGTGATCTGATATAAATGCACCATTTAGGACCTCTCATGTAGCCTATTAGGTATTAATGAGTCCAGTCCAGGCACCATTCAGTGTATAACCATTTATATCTCCTATGCATTATTGTGGATCATATGCTCATATGCATGTGCTATGGCATTTTAGACTTACGTATTACCAAATAGTAGTATGTGCTGTGTTATTTTAGATTCATGCATGGCCAGATATTAGTGTGTGATATGTTGTCTTAGACCTAGACATACCCAGGTAATAATGTGTAGCTTAATGTCTTATTTCAAATGTATGCATATACATATACAGTAGAACCCCGGAACTCAACCACCTCAGTGCTCGACATATTCGGAATTTGACGCAAAATTTCGAGAAAATTGTCTCGGAGCTCGAACAAAACTTCGGAATCCGACTAGTTGCCGCTAGTTGCCGCTAGTTGGCCGCTAGAATGCCGCTAGTTGGTGTTAGTTGGCGTTGTTGTTCAATTGGTTTTAAACCATTTTGAGGCTGTGCGCCAAGCTTTTGCCAAGTTTTTGACAAAAACATGAGTCCCAAGAAAGACACGAGAAGTATGAAAAAGGCATTTGTGTGACGGACTAAGCATTGGAATTCAACTTGATGGTTGAGAACAGATTAATCCGTTTTCAGTTATTTCTTATGGGGAAAATGTATTTAGAAAGCGACTGCATCACTTCTCGATGCTCCTTCCGGAATGAATTAGCGTCGGGTTCCGGGGTTCTACTGTATTTCAGTGTGCTACTTCAGATTCACGTCTGTCTATGCACTACGTGCCATTTATCAACTACATGTATAAGCAGACATGTATAAAGTATTAGAGACAGATACTTGAGGTCCCTTTCAAACCACAAGTAAGCTGTCATTACATGTTGACTCGGGTGGGTGCCAGCCTTGAATCGTCTGTTTCTGTAGAATTATCTCTCTCCATAACGTTTGGTATATCTAGCACTCTTCATGATCATGTCTGAGGTTTTTGTGCTCTTTCCGATTTCTGAATTCCTCACTTTCCCCTGGTCCTATTCTGCTTAGGGAAGGTTTACCTTAGCTACATAGTCCATTCATAGTTATATAATAATCAATTGTCTTATGGCTTTCCTTTTTGTTTATACTAGCAAGCTTACTTATTAGGATTAGCTATTATTTTGAGCCAAATCATTCCACATGTAATGCTTATAATTGTGACATTAATCATTCAATAAATTTGAAAATTTATTCATTAATTTGATCACGGTGGTAAATACACATTTTGGTCAATGGTATTAGGTCACTGCATGGATTCAGAACTCAAACCTTCTGCAATCAGGATGGTGCTCAGTTTCACAATTCATAATTAATCAATATATCCGCTCTGTGACGGGCAGGGTGAGCGAAATGAAAAGGAAGAGATCACGCCAAGTCTCAGGGAAAAAGGATGGTTTAATGAAGAAAGTGCGCAAACCAAAAACCCGTGAGTCGATCCGAATTAAGGATATAATAACCAGCAGTCAACTGGTACAAAGACGAGACATATATAGACGAACAAACAACCCTCAGGTGAGACGGATTACGGGCCCCGCCCACCTGAGGAACGAACATCACATGACCATAACAGGACAGCTGCCACTGTGGACGGGGGCGACCGGCAGGGGGCCCCCCCACAATGTGACAGACCCCCCCACCAAAGCCGCACTCCCCGCCGGATGTGCGGCTCACAGCAGCAGCACACAAAACAGAGCAAAGGGGCGGGAGGGTGGGGACAAGACAGGGACCCGTTCCCTGCCGTCCTGGAGCTGGAACAAAAAACACACACATAGCTCCAGTCACTGAGCGGAGACAAGGCAGGAACCCGTTCCCTGCAGTCCTGGAGCTGGAACATAAAAGTCAAACAAGTTAGCTCACCTCCCTGGGCAGGACCCTGGACCGACTGGGCCGTCAACAAGACGAAACCACGCCCCGGTCGGTCACAGGGCCCTCACGCCCTAACCGGCCTTAGGCCGCTTGAGCCCCACCACTGTGTGCGGACCGGGAGCACCAAGCTCACCACACGTCACAGGTGTGGATGTGTGCAGGCTGCCACACTGGGGCGCGGCCACAGCACCCACCGACCACCTCCCGAACCTACCTCTCCACTCGGAGCTGACCCCTGCCTTCCGCTAGGGGTCACCCCAGCCTCCTGGGGAGACAACCCCTCCCGGGGCCACTCATCGCAAGGTGGACTCCTCCACCCAACCCAGGAGCACCAGAGACCAGGGCCCTGGCAATCTGCCACAGGAACACTCTGGTCACCCAGAGCTCGAAGGGGAGGGTCTCCTTCAGGACAACCCCACAAGGCCCGGGAGTGCCGCAGTCCACCACCAGGAGCAACCTGCAACACATAACACACACGCACACATGCTATACACAACACAAACGCGCATTTACCCTGACTGTTAAACCCCCCTTTACCCAGGGGGGAGGAGACCCCTTCTCAGCCTGAGGAGACACCCTGCCACTAACACCCCCGGCATCCTCTGCCTACATAAAGGGGTTCAGGGGCTCCTACCTACTCAGGGGTCCCTCCCAACAGGTCAGGTCTCCTCGCGGAGCTACGCCTTCCGAGCCACATTATGTGGCTTGGGAACCCCATAGCTCCCCCCCAAAAACATATTTAGGGGCGGCTCCTCCGGGGAATAACAAAATATACTAACACGACATAAAACACAAACGCGCTTCGTCACCCCGCACCCGGGGGGAGGGGTCTCCATCTCAGCAGGAGGGGACACCGAACAGCTCACCTCCTTTCACAGGCGAGGGGCCCCTACCGGCTCCGGAGAACACCCTTGAATCCCTGGTCCGGGCCTCCATAGGAGCTGCACCCTCCCACCCTCTCTCTCTCACCATTTTTCCAATGGGATCCGCAGATACATGGAGAGAAAGAGCTATACACAAGCGGCATTTGAGTCACGCCTACAGGGATGCGTCTCTCCGGCTCGCAGTCACTCACCCCCGTCAATACGGGATGTCTGGTGTGCGAGGCGAAAAAGCCGAGAGGCTCTTGCGTCTCACGCACTTGTGCGTGCAGCACACATCGGTAGACCCGTCCACACACACACACAAACACCACCAGCAAAATATTCACACACGAGCAAACCCTCGAACTCGCTCAAGTCTGCACAGCTATTTTGACAATACAACGTACATACATAGACATTAACAAACGGGGACGAGCATAACGAGAGTCGCTCGCAGGTTCACTGGGTGAGAATGGAGTACAATGGTCCCAAGCTCCAGTCACCGCTGTGTTACTTACGGTTCTCAATACAAACATAACAAGCGGAGACAGACTCAACACACTTTCAGGCGACACACGACAAACACACACCACGTAGACAAACACTCACCACGAGACATGACCACGAACGAAGGAGAAAGTGAAAGGAGACTGGTGGCTTCCGAAGAGTGGCTGGTTATTCTGTGACGGGCAGGGTGAGCGAAATGAAAAGGATGTGATCACGCCAAGTCTCAGGGAAAAAGGATGGTTTAATAAAGAAAGTGCGCAAACCAAAAACCTGTGAGACAATCCGAATTAAGGATTATAATAACCAGCAGTCAACTGGTACAAAGACAAGACATATATAGACGAACAAACGACCCTCAGGTGAAACGGATCACTGCTGATTCGTTTTGGTCTCGTCCTGTTGCATTCTCAGCCTTTTTTCTGGTCTCTCGTTCTCTCTCTCTTCTCTGCCTTTTTACTATTACTTATTCGAGTGTTTATCTCCTGCGCCGAGCAAGAGGCTGAGGTGAGAGGAGCAGAATGGGCCAGGAGAGCGATAGACTTTCAGAAGGAGCCTGACAATTATTCTTTGTCCATTCAAATCTGTAGTAGATCTCGTTCAGGTCGTTGGTGAGTTGGCAGTCATTTAGGAGGAAGTGATTTGCACAAGAATAAGGTGATTGTCGAAGAATGAGGAATATACATTGGAACTTGATTAATGGCCTGCCTGTCCTCATAACACCAGGTCCACCTGCAATGCAAATAAGAACAGAACAGAACAAAATGCATCTATAGCAGCATAACTGAAGGGAGGGGCCTGGAGGTGACCGCAGTCATGAGGGCTCACTGAGCCATTACTTTACCCTCAAATCATTATTACAACTAGAACACATGACATGGTTGCCTCAGATTATCAGAAGACTCAATGACTGGGGCCCCCAGCTCCACATCTTCATATGTAGTATGGTAACTGAAGGCTTGATTAAATAGGTGGGTCAATTTTCTAGCACTAGTTAGGACTGCTGCAGCATTCTGTACAAGTTGGAGTTTCGTTAGGGACTATTTGGTGCAGGGGTGTCATACTCATTTTCACCGCGGGCCACATCAGCATCTTTGCCCACAGAACTTATAAATGTAACTAATCCTTAACGTTAAATAACTCTGAATTTATTACTTAGTCAAGTTACAAATATTACATATTTTACATAAATCCTTTAAATTTTTTTAGGTTACGAAACCCACATCGCTCAATCATTGAACGATCAAACTATCTGTCAGGAATAACACCTGATGGCCATTAGGACTCAGCTGTTCCTCATCACCACGCCCACATTCCAGGCATTCATATACACCGCCGTCACAACATCTAGTCGCAAAGTATTGCCAACTATGTTGCGTACCGAGCGTTATTCTACTCTGCTGTGTCTCCTGTGTATCGACCTCTGCCTGTTCTGCCTAGCCCTCAGGTACTGTACGGACTCTGCCTTCTCGTTAGGACCCCGGACCGGATTGACCACTCCCAACAAACGGCGCTAGATAAACTCAGTTTATGCATTAACATCTCACATTTTCTGGTTATATCTGTCTACCAAATAAAGAGCACGGCACTTTTACATAAGGATCCCTCTCTGTCTCTTCCATTCGTTACAAAATACTTCACCACTCACATGGATCCTGCAGAAGCTCAAGCCTATCCGGAGTACAGCAGCCAGTATTGCGGCTTTGAAGGAGAGGATCACACTACTTAGCGAGATGACTCGTAACCAAGGGATTTCCATCCTGGCTCTCTAGGAGACCCTCCATCAAGCCACTGCCGCGTAGAACCTCGGTACTCCTAGTCCCGTAATAGCCTCCGTGTTACCCTCCAGCATTCCTGTCACTGTTCCAGAGCGATACGACGGGACCGCTGCCGAAAACTTCTTGATGCAATGTGCACTGTACTTCATGTACCATCCCGCCCAGTTCCAGACCGAACACCAAAGGGTTCATTTCATCGTCTCCTTTCTTTCTGGAGAGGCAGGTGCCTGGGGAACAGCCTTGTGGAACTGTGAAGATCCTGTTCTGGAGTCGGAGGATCGATTCACAGCCCTCATTCGGTTGGTCTTCGATCATCCAGCAGCGGGGTGTGATGTCGGCACACAGCTATGTGAAACGCAGTGCAGCCGACTTCGTCCGGGACTCGGCACTGAAGACCGTGTTCTGTTGCGGCCTGAGCATCAACCTCCAGGTGGAGTTAGCCTGTCGGAGTGACGATCTGTCCCTTACAGAGTTCATTCAAGCTGCTGTAAACGTGCTGTAAAACGATTTAGCCAGGTCGCTACGCATTCCCACTGAACCCTATCGGTGACAGAATAGTGACAGTACGTACCAAGCCTGTTGTTCTCCGAGTTGGTATGTTCCACATTGAACTGAAACAGTTCTACCTGGTGTCCTCGCCCTGAGATCCTGTTATACTTGGTTTTCCTTGGTTAAAGACACATGATCCAGAGATTTCATGGAGGACTGGAGAACTCACCAGATGGCGACCACAGTGTTTAAGGACCTGTATGCACTTACCTCTCTGTTCCCGACATGCCCCTCTCTGGAGTCATACCCAAACAGTATCTGGAATACAAAGACGTATTCAACAAGACTCAGGCCAGTCTACTGCCCCCTCACAGACCTAGTGATTGCGCCATCAACTTCCTCCCCGGGTCGGCTTTACCCAAGAGATCCAAGCCATACCCTTTCTCCCATCCCGAGGATGCCCGAGGATGGAGTCATATGTCAGTGAAGCACTGCAGAAGGGGTTTATCCGCCCATCGACATCCCCAGTAGCTGCCGGGTTCTTCTTCGTTGAGAAGAAGGGGGGTGGGTTACGTCCCTGCATTGACTACCGTGCGCTTAACGCTGTCACCTCAAAGTATGCTTACCCCCTTCCTTTTATCTCAGCTTCACAAGAGCGATTAATGGGGGCGACCGTGTTCACTAAGCTAGACCTGAGGAGTGCTTACAATCTAATACGCATACGAGAAGGGGATGAATGGAAAACTGCCTTCATTACTGCTCGAGGTCACTACGAATACCTGGTGATGCCTTACGGGCTGTCAAATAGTCCATCAGTCTTCCAAGCCTTTATGGATGATCTCTTTTGTGATATGATAGATCGTTTTGTCTTCGTCTACATAGATGACATTCTGATTTACTCCCCTTCGGTCACAGAACACGTCCAACATGTCTCTGCTGTCTTGCAACGCCTGCAGGAGAATAGATTATATGTGATAGAAGAGAAGTGTGAATTCCACGTTTCCACGGTCTCATTCCTAGGCTGCACCCTCTCGCTGGGACGAATACATATGGATGCTGATAAGGTGGATGCGGTGACGGATTGGCCAGTACCTCATTCGACGAAAGAGCTGCAACGGTTCCTGGGGTTTGTGAACTTCTGCTGTCGATTCATTAGAGGCTTCGGTTTGATATCAGCCCGTCTCACTGACCTCCTGAAAGGGGGACAGAAATGTCGCTTCGTGTGGTCCTCCAAGGAGCATCAAGCATTCAACATGTTGAAAACTGCGTTCACCAGTGCACCCATATTGCACCTCCCAGATCCCAAACTTCAGTTCATAGTCAAAGTCGATGCATCAGAGGTGGGTGTGGGTGCTGTTCTGTCCCAAAGGCAAGGACAACCCCCTAAACTGTTCCCCTGGGCCTACTACTCAAAGAAATTGACACCTGCAGAAGTCAACTACGACGTGGGAGACAGAGAACTCCTGGCTATGAAACTAGCATTGGAACAATGGCGTCATTGGCTGGAGGGTTCCGAACATCCATTTATAGTATATACTGATCATAAAAACCTAGAGTACATGAAATCCGCCAGACGTTTGAATCCGTGTCAGGCAAGGTGGGCTCTGTTTTTCTCCAGATTTAAGTTCTCAGTGTGTTACAGGCCCAGCTCCAAGAACACCAAGGCAGACGTTCTTTCTCGAATTCACGACCGATCACCAAGTGACAAGACGCCGGTGCATATTCTAAAAGACTCCTGCTTCCTTGATCTCATAAGGTGGGATGTACAGGATGACTTGGATGCGGCATTACGCACCGACCCCGGTCCCGAAGACTGCCCCGAGGGGAAGCAATACGTCCCGGTGTCATTGCGAGGGCAGATCTTCCAGCTCACCCATGACATGGCAGGGACTGGACGCCCGGGTATTACACGTACTCGCCACCTCATTGCTCGGAAATATGGGTGACCATCGTGGGAGGACGATATCCGCGACTATGTACTCGCCTGCAAGGTATGCGCTCAGTCACGTACTCCACGCTCCTTACCCACCGGTAAACTCCTCCCATTGCCTAGCCAACGTCGGCCATGGTCTCACATAGCGGTCGACTTTGTCACCGATTTGCCTGTCTCAGGAGGCAATATCGTTATCTTTGCTGTAGTGGACAGGTTTTCGAAAATGTGTCGTCTGATTCCTCGCCCCAAGTTACCCACAGCCATGGAAACGGCATCGGACATCTTCCACTATGTCTTCCGGATCTATGGGCTCCCAGAAGACGTCTTATCAGATCGAGGTGTACAGTTCACCTCGCGCGTCTGGACCCAGTTCTGCAAGCTGCTCAGAGTGACAGCCAGCTTGACGTCAGGATATCATCCCCAGTCCAACGATGAGGTGGAGCGGTATAACCAAGAACTGGGTCGGTTTTTACGCCAGTACTGCGCATCTCAAAGGGACTGGCATAAATATCTTCCCTGGGCTGAGTACGCACGTAACTCCATAATTCACTCCTCAACCAAACTCATCCTTTCCAAATCCTCTACGGCTATCAACTCCTGTTTTTTCCCATGGGATGAGACGCCCTCTGATATCCCCACTCTAGATGATTGGCTGACACGTAGTGCGCGTACCTAGGAATGAGCTCACGTTCAGTTGAGACACGCCCTCCATACCCGCCGTATAAATGAATGCTGATCGCCGTCGTCTCCCAGCCCTGATCTATCACCCTGGTCAACGAGTGTGGCTCTTCACTAAGAATCTCAACCTGCGTCAGCCCTGCCGTAAACTCAGTCCTCGTTACATCGGGCCATTCAAAGTGCTGAAAAGAGTTAACGCCATGACCTACAAGCTGCAATTGCCCCCTCATTATCGCATTAATCCCACCTTTCATGTTTCTCTCCTTAAGCCTGTCCATTACAGCCCCATGTCCGTCTCGTCTGTTCCTGCCCGTCCCCTGGAGCTGCTGGACATCGACGGTCGACCGGCGTACATCATCCGGGAGCTGCTGGAGTCCCGACGTCGATGTGGTGGCCTCCAATACCTTGTCGATTGGGAGGGCTTTGGTCCTGAGGAGAGAGCCTGGGTACCCACGCGGGACATACTCTGTCCTCACTCATCTCCGACTTTCACACTGCCCATCCACATTTCCCTGCCCCCCGGGGCTGTGACCGTCCGCCTTCACGTCGTGGAGCATCAAGAGACGCTCCGTTGAGGGGGGTTAATGTCAGGAATAACACCTGATAGCCATTAGGACGCTATTTCTCATCACCACGCCCACATTCCAGGCATTCATATACACGGCCGTCACAACATCTAGTCACGAAGTATTGCCAACTATGTTGCGTACTGAGCGTTATTCTACTTTGCTGTGTCTCCTGTGTATCGACCTCTGCCTGTTCCCTCGACCCCATCTCCTGCCTAGCCCTCAGGTACCGTACGGACTCTGCCTTCTCGTTACGACCCTGGACCGGATTGACCACTCCCAACAAACGGCGCTAGATAAACTCAGTTTATGCATTAACATCTCGCATTTTCTGGTTATATCTGTCTGCTGTTGGAAAAAAGAAAATTAAAGGCTAATAACTTGATGTGTCAATTTAGTGTTTTTCAGGAAGACTGTGGGAAAGCAGGAGTAAGGAGGCCTCAGTGGCCTTGAGGAGAACAGAAGGGGCCTATTCAGTGCAGGATGTGTAGCAAGCAGTTTTTAGATAACCAGGCACACAGGCTGGGAGAAGAGGAGCAGGTGATTTTCCATGGAGAGCAGCCAGGATTGGGGAGTTATCGAAACTTAACAAATCGAAACTTATGGACAGAGAGTATGAAAGAAAGGACATCGCCCAGCACGAGAGCTTTTCGCTTGGACACTGCTGAGATCCACTTGGGTTAGGTAGATTCCTAGGCAACTAGCACCAGTGCACTGAAGAGTTTGTACCACGTATACTTCTATTATATTGCATTCATTAATATTCTATATAAATCATTTTAAAAGAACTTTTGTTGTCAAGACTTTGCTTGGACCACTCAGTCAAAAACCAGTCGGTTCATCGGGGCGGTGTTGGGGCCCGTCTGGGTTGGAGAAGAAAATTCCCAACAAATTGGTAGCAGAGGATGGTTTTTGGCTGGAGTCGAATTCTGCAATTAGGACAAGAGAGGAGGTCAATCCGTCCGTGAGGTGACTGAACTAAACCGCGCGGTCTGAAAAAAGGTAAGGAGCCATTCTCTCCTATTGGCTGATGTTACTACGTCATAGGCTAAATTAAAGTTCAGTCACTAAATGGTCGAGGCGAAATACTCTCTGTAAATTTAGTATTGAAATTGTATACGTGTTACAAACTCGATATATAGACAGGAGGATTGCCCTACGACTCATAAAGTCGGGAGGAGGACGTCCTGTAAACTGCAGTAAACGGTTGAAGAGTAGGCAGCCCACGTTCTAAAAAGAACCTTGGTTCTAAAAGAGAACGGTGGAGGACGCGCTCAGAGAAAGTAGGCCGCCCACGTTCTAAAAAGAACCTTGGTTCTAAAAGAGAACGGTGGAGGACGTGCCCAGAGAAAGAGCAGGTAGCCCACGTTCTTAAAAAGAACTTTGGTTCTAAAAAAGAACGGTGGAGGACGCGCTCAGGTGACGAGTAGGTAGCCCACGTTCAAAAAAAAGGGGGAACTATTGTTCTAAAAAAAAAAAAAAAAAGAGAACGGTGGAGAATGCGCTCGGTCACGGTTAAATGAATGAGTAGGTAGCCTGGGATTCCAAGAATAATATATTCAAAGAAATTCCGGAGGACGCGCTCAGCCGGTTTTGGGGGGCCCCCGTGTGTTTTGTTGAAATTGCGTGCGTGATTGGTGAAACTACAGCTGTATCTGTGTATGCGTGTTTGCAAATTTGCAGTGTTGGGTTGGTTTTCATGTACCGTGTGGTTTTATGTTGAATAAAGACCTGTATAAATTGTTTGAGCATACGTGCTATAATAAAACTTGAGAGCCTTTCATTGGGGGACTTACAAACCCACGCCCATAAATCCATGAGCCTCTTATGTGAGGACATTTGAACCCCTGAGTAAATTGCATGAGCCCCCAAGAAAGACGTTCATCATTGTGTACACAAGCACAAGAGAAACATTTCATAAGAGGTTAAAGTGTAAAACAAAAATTATCATATATCTTCATGCATGAAATTATGATTTGGTTTATGACGCTCCGTAAACGTACGATTTAAGTGCTGGAAGTGAAACTCGCACGAGCTGTGTTGAGCTGGAGTTGTTTGGAGTGTGGAGATATTAACTTGTGTCTGTCTGCCCTTGGGGTGCGCGCTGGCGAGTTAAAGCGCTTGCGAACACGATGATAAAGTGATAAAGTTTACTGAATTAATTTGGGGGTATTAAAGTGCTAGTGAGTACAACGAAAAAGTTTTAAAATTTACTGAATCGAAGCAAAAGTAATTTGGAAGTAGTTTAAAAATCAGAGTTATATCATGGATAATATTAAGGGTTTGGAGGATTATTTGGTTGATACTATGGAGAAACGTGCTGTGCCGAAAATGAGGTCTGACACAGTGATGTATGTGAAAAAATGTTTTGAGAAGATGCGATCCGAAGGGTTGTGGCCAGACCCGGACAACCGTGGTGTGTCTCAGGTTGATTGGGAGCAGATCGAGAAGCATTGGGTCACACAGGTTAATAAAGAGAAAAAAAGATTAGAGGCTAGCGGAGCCCTAACTAAGCAAAAGCGCAAAAACCAGCTGGAAGAAGCTGAAACTTATTTGTCGTATGTGAGAACATTTCGAAAAATTTGTCAAAATATTAATGATAAAGAACGAGTTGAAACCAAAAAGACAGAACTCCCTGTGCCCCCTCCCTATGCAGAAAAAGCGTGTGAACCCGGTGCTCCTCAACGTCCGCGTGCAGCGCTGATGGCGCCTGTGTCTGTGAGTGAAATGAGTGACGTTGATGTGGACGGGGCTTCTGCACGTCTGAAATCAGTGAGAGAGCGTGAATGTGATGAGGGGAGACAAGTGGTAATGGAGGTTGTCAGTGATGTGGCTATGGATAAAATAGAGAGTAGACTAGCGAGGCTCGAAGACCGTGATCGCGAGAAAGCTGGAGAAACAGAGATAAATAATGCATTGCAAAGAATTGAACAGCGAATGGATGAGAGTTTGAGTCTGAGTGCCCCCACCCGGTTCGAACAGACGTTGAACAGAGCAGAGAAAGTGGTCTGTGATGTGGAGAAAGCCATCAGGCAAGAAGAGCAAAAGAAATGCGCTGCGGATGATAAAAGGAGAAATAGAGGCGCACCTGACTGTAGAGATACATTGATTGTGACTGGTGAAAATTTAGAATGGGAAGCGGAGAATGACGAGGGTGGGGCGAACAGACGAGTGAAAACTCCCTCTTCAGAGGAGAGCGAGGTGGGAGATGAATGTATTATTAACCTGACTGAATCCGAGCAATGGGTGAGAGTGCCCGCCTACTATGACAGGCACGGTGTGGTCACGCGATCAAAAGCCAAGAACACGTCGACCCCTGGTGGTCATTATCCGATAATGGCGGTACCAGGGAGCAATTACGCACACACATACGCTCCGTGGACACACAGAGATTTGCACACTATGATAGATAAATTACCCAATCCTAAAAAGGGCATTCAGTATTTCTTGTCTAAATTTGAACAGTACACGGCTGGGGACATGTTGGGTTTGGGAGACATAAGAACATTGTTTAAAGCCATGGGAGTTTTAAGTATGTTGTCTACAGCCGAGAAGGCGGCTGGAACAGAGCATCTGGCCGATGAGGCTCCGTTCGGTAGAATAAGAAGTGATTTGTGGGGACAGCTGAGATTGCAGAATCAGGACACGTTTGACACGGCAGCCTTATCAGGAGTTAAACCTAAAGAAGATGAAGACCCGATGTCGTACTTAGATAGGTGCAAAGAGTTTTTAGTCGACACGGGAGCCACCACGTCAGTCTTAACAGACAGGAAGTGGAAAAGCTACTTGTCGAAGATGTCACTATCCACTACTGGATTTCTGGGAAAAACCACACTGCAGCCACTGACTGTGCCCTTGAAGGTGTCAGTGGGCTCAGGCCCACAGGTCGAGCACACATTTTTATTTTCAGAACAGTGCCCAATTAATTTGTTAGGTAGAGATTTGTTGTGTCAATTTTCAGCTATTATTGAATGCACACCGAGTGAAGGTAAATTAGCTGTCTCTGTCACCAACCATGATGAGCGCCTCAGAATACTTAATCAACAAGCAGCGGACGGCCCAGCTCACATTTACTGGGCCACATTACAACATCCTGAGGAACAAGCAACTGCTAAAAATTTGCTTTACACGTTTAATTTATGGAAACCATGGTTCCTGTCACTTCAGAGTATGACCCCACCAATAGACAGCACACACTGCACTTTTAATTACATCAGAGGGGAGGATGGGGTTTACGGACAGCTGTGGAATAACATTGAAGGTCAATTACAAAATATAAATTGTGAATCAATGATTTTTGGACCTGAAGGTGTGGCTGCACTAGTTGTGTTAACAGGAGAACAGATGACGTACTGGAGAAACCCGGACCAGCAGGATTCACTACCACATGTCTCGCTGTTGGTCTCGGCTGAACACGAACCTCGTGAGCTGGGCCCCATGCTGGCCACTGCCATGAAGGAACAGTTTCGCCCAACCTGTCTGCCAGGGGTAGAGGGTACGTCGGATGGTAAGTACTGGAGAGTCGCATGTGACACCAGTGACTTGGCGTACTTCTGTAACCAGCCCCTGACAGCCACACACGGCAGAGCACTGTTGGATCACCCCCAGGCCAAAGAACAACTAGAGACGGTCCCAGCCAACTTGTGGACCACGACAAAGGTAGATGTAGGATGTGCATCACACCACATGGCTCCTATTAGGTTAAAGCCAGGAGAAACAGTCGTTCATCAGCCACAGTACCGAATCAAGCCAGAAGCCATGGCAGGTATTACAGACACCATTGCAGATTTGATCAAAGTTGGAGTTCTGAAACCCACGACGTCACCATGGAACACGCCCATACTACCTGTTAATAAACCTGGAAAAGATGAGTATCGTATGGTGCATGATTTGAGGCGCATTAATGATGTCACTGTAACTGAGAACATACCAGTACCTGACCCCTATCGATCTTTGCAGAACCTAACGACTGAACACTGCAGCTTTTCATGCATAGATTTAGCTAATGCTTTCTTTTCTATACCAATTGATGAGAATGTGAAAGACATTTTTGCGTTTACCTTTAAAGGTCAACAGTACACATACAACAGGCTACCTCAAGGCTACAAAGACTCACCAGGCATCTTCAATCAATGTCTGTTGAAAGATCTGTCTAGATTAACTGACAATGATTTGATTGACTCTAACACCGTACTAATACAGTTCGTGGACGATTTGTTAATAGCTAGTACTTCACCTGATAAGTGCCTTAGAGACACCATAACCATTCTAACCTTGTTAGCTGAATTAGGTTACAAAGTGAACAAGTCAAAACTCCAGGTGGCCAGGCCGATGGTCACCTTTCTGGGGAGAAACATCTCACACAAAGGTCACACCCTGACTCCAAATCAGAGACAGTCAATACTGTCATTTCCAAAGCCCACTACAGTGTCCCAAATGATGTCATTTTTAGGCCTGACAGGCTACTGCCGCAACTACATACCTAACTACAGTGATTTAGCTCACAGCCTCAGAAAACTCACAGTGTCAAAAGGTCTGAGTAACGGGAAGGTGGAGCTTGACTGGACGGTTGAGGCAGAGAGGGATTTCATAACTCTGAAACAAGCACTTGCTAGCGCTACTGAATTAGCAGCACCAGACTACACACAACCTTTTCATTTAAATGTTTCTGTAAGAGACAATCATGTTCATGCTTGTCTCTTTCAGAAGGGGCAGAGTGAAGGAAGGAACATTTTATTTTTTCACAGTTCCAAATTAGATCAACCAGTGATAGGAACAGGACCATGCACAACATACATGGCTGGACTCACCACAGCGATAGAGAAGACAGCACACTTGGTAATGTGTCACCCACTAATAGTCAGCACCAATCACGGAGTAATGGCGTTCATAAACTCACAAGCCTTTTCTTTGTCAAGAGCACGACAGAACAAGATAAAAGCCATACTCACACAGCCACACATCACGTACAACACTGCGTCAAAACTTGTGAATCTGACTGATAACATTGAAGTAGCCGAAGATGCGACACCACATTGACTGCGCTGACGCCACAGAAAGATACATTCAGCTCAGACCAGAACTGCACAAGGTCAGAATTACTAAACCAGGAGCATGGGAACTCTGTTCAGATGGGAGTTGTTGGAGACAAGGTAACGAACTGAAGGCCTCTTACGCTGTGGTACAAGCATGTGGGGAAGAGTGGGAGGAGGTGGAATCAGGAGTGGTTCCACAACCAGCTTCAGCTCAGCTGGCAGAAATGGTCGCACTCACTAGAGCACTGGAACACGCGTCAGGTCAGATTGTGAACATTTACACAGATTCAGCATACGTGCACGGGGTCATCCACCATGAACTAGTCAGGTGGATGGATAATGGGTACACTAACGCCACAGGACAGCCAATCAAACATTTGAGAGCAGTACATGAGTTGAGTGAAGCTATCATGTTACCCAAAGAAGTGGCTGTGATAAAGGTAAGAGGACATCAGGGTAATGACAGTTTTGTTTCTAGAGGTAATGAAGCTGCTGACAGAGCAGCCAAAGCTGCTGGAGGGTACAACCCACAGAGCTTGTTGTTGCTGGAAACTCATAACATGCCTGAGTTGACGGAGAGCCACCTGGCACAGATCCAAGAACAAGCCACGGTCTATGAGAAGCAATTGTGGATAGACCGGGGAGCCACAGTCACTAAAGGACTCTGGAGGAGTCCAGAAGGGAGAGTAGTTTTGCCCTTAGAGAAGATGAAATTGATACTATGCGAAGCACATGGGCCTACTCACTCCGGAGTGTCGGCCATGGTGACCAAATTAGAATGTTTATGGTGGCATCCATACCTCAGAGACCACGTGAAGCAATACGTGAGCGAATGCGATATCTGTCAGTCATACAATGTGAAGAAACCATACCGGGTGAGAATTGGAGGATACCCAGTGCCCACGGGGCCATTTGAGGAGATTGTGATCGATTACACAGACATGGGGCCAGACAACAGGGTAAGGGGGTACAGGTACCTGTTGGTCATGGTAGACAGATTCACCAAGTGGGTAGAAGCCATACCCACCAAAAAGGAAGATTCAAAATCAGTCATAAAATGGTTGCAAAATGAGTTGATTCCCAGGTACGGCCTACCAAAAGTGATTAGGAGTGACAATGGGTCCCACTTTGATAACAAACACTTGGCAGAAGTAGAACAAAAGCTGGGCCTAACCCACAAGTTTGGCACTGTCTACCACCCACAGTCACAGGGGTTGGTGGAAAGAGCCAACCAGACCATTAAGACTAAACTGGCCAAAGCGTGCGCAGTAGGAGATATGGACTGGGTTCAGGCGCTGCCACTAGTGTTGATGTCCATGAGAGCGACCCCCACGGGAGAATACAATCTCTCACCACACCAGCTCATGACAGGACGACCCATGCCAGGGTGCCCTCGACCAAGGATTGAGGGACCAGCTTTGGAAATCCAGGAACAGGAGATGTCAGAGTACATGAGAGAATTAACCAAGTTGCTTTGTGAAATCAATAAGTCTGTTCAACAGGAAAAAGGAGAAGAAGACCTGGAATCACCCAAGGTGAAGGTGAAGCCAGGGGATTGGGTAAGGATCAAGGTGCACAAGAGGAAGTGGAACGAGCCACGGTGGACAGGCCCGTGGGAGGTCGAAGGTGCCAACGAGCACTCAGTGAAAGTGAGGAAAGACAAAGGTAAGACTTGGTACCACATTTCACACTGTGTTGCAGCAAAAGAACCAACAAGAACCACAGGAGAGATCAAGACACACCTGGAGGAGACAGGAGAAGCCCCAGGGAAGGAGTTGGTGGTAAGTACCGACCCCAGTGTAGCTTTTTACAGAGAATACATCACAGCCGAGGACTGGTGGGAGGAAGGTGAAGGAGACCTGTTGGAGACTGATTGTGAGGCTATAGCACACTGTGTGAGCGCAGACCTGAACCTGGTAGCTGGAGTGGCTCTGCAGATCAGACAAGCGTTTGGCACTACAGGTATAGCCAAGGTGCCCATAGGCAAGTGTGCCACACAAACCACACAGACACACATCATATTCCATTTAGTGACCAAAAGATATTACAGGGAGAAGCCAGAATTAGGAGATCTGATTTCAAGCATACAACACCTGGCCACATTGTTAATATCATTGAACATTAACACTCTAGCCATACCGAAGCTGGGTTGTGGACTAGACGGATTAGACTGGAGGACTGTGAAGCCAATCATTAAAACTTTACTTAAACCAACCGGTACCAAGGTGGTGGTGCACCATCTTCCATCCTAGGATGGAACTGTGGGAAATAAGAGACATGTTGTCGGGACGTGTGGGACGTCCAGATGAGGCTCAGTACCAACAATATGTTAGAGTAGGGAGATTAACTTTGAGAACATGGACTTGGCTATGGGGGGGAACATTTCTAGCCGCGGTGATAATAGGAGCGGTGGTGATATTTAGTGTAGGAAATCCGAAACAACCCAATAACGTGAACGTAACTTTGTGTCGGTGGGACGACAATCTCACTGCCTGCAAAGAGGTGAGGCCCGATGAGATCCACAGCCCTAACCCGCTAGTAAACGCGACCAAACCAGAGAAAATAGACTTTAAAGTAAGAAAACCAAGAGGAGCTGGAACCAGGCCAGTAGGACAGTCCAAGGACCGGTGTGTACGGACATACGGAGGTGTGGAATTGAGTTATAGAGATGGTACAGCCTCGAGCTGGACTTTTGACTTATGTGAGGTAGTGGACTGCGGGGGAGCCAATGCCTCATACAGAGGATGTGATTTGTACATATGTTGGACCAATCAAGTTAATGCGGGCTGTCATGGAAGGGGGAGTTTCTATAGTGCAGACTGGTGTCCTGGTTGGGGGTCAGTGATAAAGTACTCGGGGAGATGGAAACCGACATTAGGAGATAAGAAAGGTAACCCTTCCACGACCTCTTTGAGCAAATGGTGGGTCGATGTGTCGTTTCAGCGAGACTATCACGTGTCCCAAAATCCAGTAACTTTTTCTGTCAGATGGAATGGGCAGATATGGGGTAATAACAGACCGTTGTACTTCACCCTGGGGGTGGAACAATCAGGACGTGACATATGGGGAATAATTAAACTCAGCTATTTAGCCAAACCCAAGCCACTCAGCCCAGCAAAACCTGAGGCAAAAATAGAGAAGATGAAGGATTCAGCAGACAAGTTCACTCTAACCACAGATTTCACTAAATTATCGTCCCAGCAGTTAATAGAATTAGCAACCGGTTACAGCGGCTCGAATTTGTGGTTGTCATGGCTAGAACAAAACAGTAGAGAAAATGGGTTAGAAGGTTGTGTGGCCTGTGCAGCGGCCCGACCCGCGTTAATGACCTCACCAGCCCCACTGAATCCTGAAACAGATCCAGTAGGATATCAGTGTATGTTGAATTTAACTAAGGTGAAAAGTATTGCGACCTCAAATTGTTCCAGCCTGGACAGTATTTTTCCATATGTCAAAAATTTGGAAGGAGGTAACGCTCCTTTCGTGCCAGTAAAACTTAAAGGACAGTACCAATGTTTTAACTTGACCGAGAAAGACGCAATCATGAGTGTGGGAGAAATTGAACCAGATTGGTGTAACGCCACAACGAAGGTCCCGGGGATAGGGAGAGTAGCCCGGGCAGGGATCTGGTGGTACTGCGGAGGACACACTCTGTTGGCATTAATACCAGGAAGAGCTAAAGCAATCTGTGCTATGGTTAGACTAATCACACCAATAACAATGATAGGGCTGAGGGAAATCACACCGCAGCCTGCTACCGCCCAAGGGAGAAAGAAGCGTGATGCCTTTGATTTGTCCATAGGGTCACCAACATACATTGACTCCATAGGAGTGCCTCGGGGGGTTCCCAATGAATACAAGCTAGTTGATCAAATAGCTACGGGCTTTGAGAACATTCCAATTATATCAGCCTTGTTTCCAGTAACACCGAACAAGAATATAGATAGGATCAACTTTGTCCATTACAATGTGCTGAGATTAACCAACCTAACGAGAGACGCAATAGAGGGGCTGAGCGAACAACTGAGAGCTACCTCACTGATGGCCGTACAAAACAGAATGGCTCTAGATATGCTCCTGGCGGAAAAAGGGGGTGTATGTTTCATGTTTGGCGACAACTGTTGTACCTTCATTCCCAATAACACCGCACCGGACGGGTCGGTGACCAGAGCTCTGGACGGACTGAAGGCTTTATCTAAGGAGATGCAGGAGGCCTCAGGTATCAGTAACCCCATGGAGGAGTGGTTCACGAAGGTGTTTGGGAAATGGAAGGCACTAATTATGTCCTTGTTTATGTCAGTAGCCGTGTTTATTGCAATTGTTGTTATTTGTGGATGTTGTTGTATACCATGTATCAGATCTCTCACCCAAAGGTTGATCACAGCCGCGATTGAGAAGGGGGATGCAAAGAACCCACCACCATACACCATGCCACTGATGGCGGAGGATGATGATGACATATCATCTGAAGAAGACGATTCTGTGTGAAAAACTTGTTGTTTTTGATTAATTATGCTTGCTTTGTAGGTATTGGCAGCGTCAGCGACTGATGAAGAATGAAGACGCACCACACATTAGAGCACAACCAACAGCACATGAAAGCTGATTCACTAGTTTAAAAGTAATATGCATGACACATGGGCACATTAATAGAACGGGTCGAGGTGATCTCCCACCAGGCGGGACCTGGGTCTCGGGGACAACGTCAAGTCACGAGACCGTGGGAGATGAAGGGGGGCATCTCCGAATAGTCTGAAAGGTCTCGGCCCACGACTGGGGAGTGATCCAGAACCCACCAATCACATAAAAGAACACATAGACGTTGTACTAACTGACATAGTCACACTATGAATGTATACACATTTAGGGATTTTTATGATTGTCTTTCTTTTAATAAGTGCACTGGGCTAGATAGATTTTAGTATTAGACTAGAGTTAGACCAATGTTTTGGTCTAAAAGGGGGAATGTTGGAAAAAAGAAAATTAAAGGCTAATAACTTGATGTGTCAATTTAGTGTTTTTCAGGAAGACTGTGGGAAAGCAGGAGTAAGGAGGCCTCAGTGGCCTTGAGGAGAACAGAAGGGGCCTATTCAGTGCAGGATGTGTAGCAAGCAGTTTTTAGATAACCAGGCACACAGGCTGGGAGAAGAGGAGCAGGTGATTTTCCATGGAGAGCAGCCAGGATTGGGGAGTTATCGAAACTTAACAAATCGAAACTTATGGACAGAGAGTATGAAAGAAAGGACATCGCCCAGCACGAGAGCTTTTCGCTTGGACACTGCTGAGATCCACTTGGGTTAGGTAGATTCCTAGGCAACTAGCACCAGTGCACTGAAGAGTTTGTACCACGTATACTTCTATTATATTGCATTCATTAATATTCTATATAAATCATTTTAAAAGAACTTTTGTTGTCAAGACTTTGCTTGGACCACTCAGTCAAAAACCAGTCGGTTCATCGGGGCGGTGTTGGGGCCCGTCTGGGTCGGAGAAGAAAATTCCCAACACTGCCAAATAAAGAGCACGGCGCTTTTGCATAAGGATCCCTCTCTGTCTCTTCCATTCGTTACACTATCCAAGTGAATAAAGAAAAATAGCATCAAAGCTCTTATAACCAAAGCTCTTATAACAGGTTACAAACCTGCAAGAGCTCTTTGCCGGAGCTGGTGGTTTGCTTCCTATGACTGTAACAACCAGGCCTGCTAAACTAGTAGCTACCGACTGCTTTCTAGGACTTTCTAGAGCCTGGATGTGCTCCTTTAGACACAAAATCTTCTCAGTCAGGCTAATAATTAATCTACACTTCTTGCATATAAAATTACCACTACTGATGCTAGAAGGATAACTATACATGCCACATTCAGCACATGCAACAAGTGACTCAGACATGGTGAAATACTTAGCTTCAATTAAGTTGTTTGTCGATATGTTTTTGAAGGTGGAAAAGGCTTCTGATGGCTCATGAGGTTGCCAATAATGAGATCAGAGGAGTTAAATCCAAGATGATGTGGGTCCAACCTGTAAAGACTAAAATGAGTTCAAATGAGGGAACTCAAGAAAAGCAAATGAGCGACAACTAGACAGCAAATGAGTTACTTTGTCCATGCCAGCAAAAACATAACAGAACTAGAGGAGAGGCCATTGACACTTCCTGTAGTTGACACATACACTGGAAATAGACAGTCAATAAAAGAATGAAGGCCTAAGCATTATGCCAACCTTCTTATATACTGTACCTGCCCTACAGTCACTGTCATGACATTTACATTAAATATGGCACATTTACATGAGAGCATGCTTTACACCAGGGGTAATCAATTAAATCTTTCCGCGGTCCATTTTTGGCAGATAGCTCAGACCTTAGGTCCGGGTTCGCGGTGGCGAACGAAAGTTGTTGAGCGGGGGGGGGGGGGGGGGGGGGTTGAACGTAACACTCAAATGGGTGGTGAACGTAACACTCGTCTGAAAATAAATTCTCCGTTTTAAAATATAGTCTCCCGTTAAAATTTTTTTGGCATTTGGGTCCGTATCCAGTTAATCAGGAATGTGATTGGGTCCGGACAGGACGGCGTTCGGGTCCGGATCCGGACCGCGGTCCGCCATTTGGTGATACCTGCTTTACACCCTAAAAAATGCTGGGTTATTTAAACAACCCAGCTGCTACGTTAGTGAACTTGGGTCAAAAATATGGGTTATTTTTCCGTTTGTTGGGTCATTTTAAACAACCCAGCACTACTGGGTTAACAGTGCGGACGTGAAAGGGAACATGCACGTAACGTAACTCCCTGGACGCCTGTTTCCCGCCCAACACCGCTTCCCTCCCGCTGGAAGAGGCTCTGGCAGCAAGACCACAGCCAAAAGAAAGTATGTTTCTAAACGTACGTTTTACGTAATGCTTATAATATATTTTTCTTTAACCTTAATTCGTGAGGGAAAATTAGATATTAAGCGTTTTGCCTGGGCTAAAATAACAATTCCACGCAACAATTGTCCGTCGAACGAGTAGCGACCAAAGTTTTAACTAACTAACCTACCGTTAACTAGCTAGCTTTTATTTTACACGGAAGCTAGGAGGCTAATACCCACTAGCATCAAACTATTTCTACAGGGTTGCCAACTCTCAGGCATTGAGCGTGAGACACACGCATTTGACCGTTTTCACACGCTCTCACGCCACACTTCCGATATCTCACGCCGAAAAAAATATCCAGTTTATTTACCTCAGATCCACATATATGATTCAATACTAGTTCGCTAGCTCTGGCGCCATCCACCGTTACGTTCGCCACCCCCCCCGCTCAACAAAATACACTCGCCACCGGCTCCAGGTTAAAATCTCACTCCAAGCGAACGTCAAAAGTTGGCAACCCTGATTTCTAAACCACATTTTCTTCAAACCAAAGCCTTTACATACCACAGAAAATACTAGTGTTTTTTATATTGACAATTTACCATTTTATAAGGAACACAGACGTTGTGAGGCGGCGGCTATTAGTTTTCTTAAACATAGCTAGGTTACCTAGCTACATTGTTAAAAGAAAGGCTCTGTAGTGGAAAGCGCAGACTTAGCCCTGTGGAGAACCCTGTAACTAGTAGTTGTCATCATACCAAGATTTTGGGTAACTTGTCTTGCTGATTTTAATGTGATCCTCTATTAGACAGTATTGTTAGAATGGCATTATCACTGTATGGCTGGTGGCATTATCAGCCAATGGCTGGTGTGTTTTGGAAAATCGAACAGTTTGTGACTTGCCATTTATGCTACAGTTCACATGTTTGGTTCTGCTGTTACGTTTTCATTAAAGTACACTAATTGGCCAAAACTTCAAAACCACCTGTCAAGGGGAGAGATAGGTCAAGACAGGAAAAGAATAGTCAGTTCTTGTTGGAAGCAGGAAACATGAGTGAGCGTAAGGATCTGAGCCATTCATTGCTGTAAAGATTAATACTAGCTAATATAGCTGATTTGTGTAAACCTACAAATTTAGTTTCAGGTGAATGTGTAGAATATCATTATTTAATCACATTGTATAATGCATGACTTTGAAGGATTTCCTACTTCCAGTCAGGAAATAACGCAAGATAATTTGTGGTGTTGGATTCAAACAGTGAATGCATTGTCTTTCTCTGCATAATACAGAGACTGAAATATCTGATGAGAGGACAGTGGCGATGACGGAGCGGTTAAAAAAATAACATCCGACCCCTTAACCAAGTAGAAGAATACATGAAGCAGACAGCCATCCACAGAGCTAAGTAGATAAGGGAGCATGGGTCAAAGACAGTGGAGGAGATTGAAAGAGAGTATCCACGTCTTCTGGATACTTCAGGAAAGGTAGGATATGCAAACTCAGAATGTACTTGATAGTAAGTCAGAATTACTGAATGTTATCTGTAATTTACTTGGAAAAGTAATTCAATTAAAATTGTCTACAGATTGCTCAGGACTTTGCCATTCTACACCCAGCCTGTGCTGGGAAGCTTGCAGAGAAGTGGATGCCTGTGTGGACTAGCAGCATTAGACCTGAGAACCTAAGAACTAGTAAGTACACTTCAGCCAATTTAGCCATTCAGTTTAGACAAAAAAATCAGCTCATAATTCAGTCGACTGCCCTTATAACTGCCCTATACTAAACTAAAAAAGCGGAAAAGTCACATCATGGTGAGAAACTAGACTGCTACCTCAAATTAACAGCAGTTTTAACAGTTTCTCACTTTGATGAGGTTTTTATTTTTCTGTTGGGGGTGTAACATATCAAGCCAGCTAATTGAATTAATATCGATTTGTTGTTGCAGTTGTAAACTATCAAACGCAAATGGTAATTTAAAAAGAAATGCATCACTAAAATGTGTCACATTAAAAGCTAAGAAGCAGTACTGCAGTATTCAGTAGACTAACAGGTTTCTCTCTAGAATAAATTCTATGGTTGTTACATATGCAAACATTTGACCGATGTCAGCTGATGCTCAGTGTTACAATAATCAGTTTCAAATTGAAGGACAGAAAACTTAGATTAGGACATCCCAGATCAAAGTGGATTATTTCATCATGTTAGAATTAGGATGTAAGATAATGGTACTAATTCTATGTTTCAATTTTCATGTTTACAACAGATTGGGACTAATATGGTGGAATACGTGTCCGAGGCCACAAGACCATACCCATTTGTTTTGGCTCTAGGTGTGTACCGACATACCAATGTGCAGTATTTGTATGTACAATGCAGATTTCATGTGTCTTAATTTTTGTTTTTGACTTTTATTTATAATTATTTAGATTCTTAATATTTGTTTACTCTGTTTTGCTCTCCCCTTGCTGCTGTAACTACATGGGACTAATAAAGGATTATCTTATCATAGGTGATGATCAGCGTTGTTCCCAGTGTTTTGCGGTCATCAATGGACAAGCTATGGAGCAGAGCACACTTGTGGGAGCCGTTGATGTGTGTTAAGGCGTTATTTGTATTTGATAGAAACTACCCCCGACAGTGTTCTTCAGTGTGGGAGTTTCTGCAGACTGTCGTTTATGAGCTACCAGGTCAGGAATCTCCCTCCATAAGACTCTTGCGGGCATTTATTTTTGCCACAGATCAGTGACAGCTCCCACAATGGCGCCATGTGTGTGTTACCTGTTTTTATTTCTTTTGTCTTTTTTTATTTTTGAGAAATTAATATTTTGAATATGTTTTTGAATATGTTGAATGTTTTGAATATGAATTATTGAATGTTTGCTGTTGTTGTTGTTGCTGTTGTTGTGCTTGCTGCTGTTGTTGTCATTGAGAAATGTGCTTTATATAATAAATGTAATTATTATAATTATTGTTGGTGCTTAAAAGTGGTATTTTTTAAGTGTAAGAATATATAATATGTAAAGTATGTGTTAAGGTAATGTCTAAATTATACATTTAAAAGTAATCAAAATACAACCCAAACTTGGGTTCAATTAACCCAGCATTCTAGTTAAAATGACATAGCATTTAGGTTAAATGCTTGACCCAAAATGCTGGGTCACAATGCTGGTAACTTACAAAGTTATTTTTTGCACAAAGAAAATTAAGTAGTTCATACAAAGACTAGTTGTATTTGATCTACATAATAATCTGATGCAAAAAGTTGACTTGATTTTTTTAAGTAGATAAAGCACAGTATTTTTATCAGTCCAGTCAATTTACCTTAGTTTTTCTTGCCATTGTTTTGTGTGTGATGTACTTAACTTTAAGAATTTCAGATGTTTGTTTTGGGAGCATGGATGCACTTGGATGAATATCTAATCCAGTTATGAATTGTTTTGATATCTTGTGTACATTCTGTTGCTAAGAATGTGAACTGACAGGGTCCAAAGCACAGAAATGTTTTACGTATTCATTACATTCCATGGTATCTGCCCTACACATTTAGAGATAAAGCGTACACCAAAACTGTCCTCATTACATGTAAAAATGGCTTCCATGGAACCAAGTGTTGACCATACAAATAAATGCACACAGCCATTCCTGACACACGGCAATAACTGTGTATATACTGTGAACAACACCTGCAAGACAACATCAGGTATTAATATAATCACCTTATGTTATCAACTTATATTTTGGAAGATTTTGAAATGCAAGTACACTCGAAACAACTTGATGTAAGGACTTACTTTTATTATGTATACTCACTGATGAACAGTCATGTTTTTATTTTTGTTATTGTTTTATTCTATCTTCAACAATAAAAGGACAAGGGCACAAAACCTCTACCTTCAATATAACATAATTTAAAAAAATAAAATATCATATCATAAAAAAAACAACTGAGTATCGGAACCTGAGAAAGCATACTGGGAGAATCTGAGAGAGTTGGGACATAGCTGGGAGATTCATCATTCAGACGTGACACCAGGTCAGGAGCTCATCTTCCATTTAGCATGGTTTACCTCTCTGTCTGCTTGTACATCCATATCTAAAAGAAAATAAAAACATACACAAAACATTTTAATTTAGCTGTTCATACATCTTTTCCAAGGTCAAATTCAAGCAGTTTTAAAGCACTTTCAAGGTCTATTTTCTATATTTCCCAGCATCTTACAGCTGTAGTAAATTGCATATTTATACAAATACACATACTCAAAATGATTTGTTCACTTTTCATCATATTAAAAGAGATGATACCGTGTTTGATAATAGCAGAAAAATAAGTGTAGTACATAACCTTGTTGGCGTATTCAGCTAACTAGCTATCTTAATATATGCTTAAAAAAATATATGCTAGTTTGGTTGGGTTTGCTCTGGTAGCTAACCAAGCTAGCATATAGTTTAACTAGATTTCCTAAAGGAAATACATAGTGCTTGAAAAGAGATGCAAGTCTGTGTGTGTGTGTGTGTGTGGAGTGATTATAGGAGACAGATGTACTGTACTGCATGTGTGGGGGAGGGGAGAGACATTCAAATATATCTGTCACTCTCACTGCTTCTCTGAGTGGAGAAACTGTGTTTTTAGCCAAAATTCGATTAGCCTACATTTTCAAACATGGAAAATGCAACATTAAAATTAAAGCATGTTCAATGGTTTCAAGCACTCGTATGACCGTGTTCGCACTAAAATTACAAAATGCTAGCTTTGCGCCACTATGAGCCTCAACTTGCACAATGAAACAAACGACAAAAGAATTTTACCTCCGTTTGTTCATCGAGCACTCGACAAACACTACAGTACATTGTACCATTGGGATATTTAGATTTATTCCTGTGACTCACCAGAATCTACTGGAAAGCACTTCACACTGTTTATAGTCGCTTAGCAGTGGCTAGTAGCCTAGCTGTCGCAAGTTTAGTTAGCTATCTGAGGTAACTATGTTAGCTATGCAGGTTGCCTCTGGGTAGCTTTTTAACGTTTATACACACACACAAAATGATTCTGCTTTATATAATTTTTATTTATGCTACGATGCAAAATTTACCTTCTGTCAGATGGTTTTGTCCTTGCAGGAGGTCCTCCGTTTCCACGAGTGTCTGTGGGCAGTACTATGGTTGTTAAAATTTGAAATAAGGAAAAGAACCAGTGGCTCCTCCCACTTCGCGGTCATTGGAAAATAGTAAATACAACACAAAAACAGTTTGTTGTATGGGTGTACGTAGAAAGATTAGTTGAATTTACATAAACACATCTTTAAGGACAAATAACACATGTTATTTAAGTTACATAACACATGTTAAGGACAAAATGCAAAATATCTTGTATTTGGAACAAATGCAGATTAATTTCATAAGTTACATAACACATGTTAAGGACAAAATGCAAAATATCTTGTATTTGGAACAAATGCAGATTAATTTCAAAACGAGATATATTCATGTAAAGTTACAAACATAATTTTTTTTTGTTAATATCACATATTTAATTATGTTACATTTACATCTGCTCAGATTTATTTTTTTCAGTGTACTTACATGTATTACACCAATCCACTTCTTACCACAAATCCTAAATACTGCACATTTTTACAGGAGCTTCACCAGATCTTTCACTTCTAAGGCAAAGCCCCTCACTCATATCTTAAAAGGACAACAGTGAGCTTAAATGGACCCAGGCTTGGTTGAAGGATGCAGTCACCACCACCTCTGTCCTGCAGCATACAATACATTCATTGTTGAGTTTGATGTCTCCGATGTAGAAGTGTAAGCATTGCTTTTAGAGTTAACTTTCAAACTAACCATAAATTAAAGCCTGTTGCATTCTTTTCCAGGAAGTTGTCACACACATAGAAGAATTACAGCACTGGGGACAGGAAACCCCTGGCAATCAAACTGGCATTTGAGGAATGGAGGCATTGGCTGGAGGGATGTCAACATCCATTTGTGGTGATAACAAAAACCTCCAGTACCTTCAGACCACAAAGCACCTTAACTCTGAACAGGCCTGCTGGTCAGTGTTCTTCTCTAGGTTCAACTTACGAACCTGAGTCCAAGAACTTCAAGACTGGTCTCTCACATCAGTATGACCCTGAGGCAAAAGCTACCAGCCAGGAGCACATCCTGTCTTCCTCGTGCTTCCTGGGAGCTGTCAGATGGGACTTAACTGGGTAATATCTAAACCGCTAAACCGCTTCCCTGCTGTCCTCCCAACAGTTTGGTCCTTCCAGATCAGTGGTTCACCTCATTTGTTATTTGGGCTCAGACCTCCCTAGGAACAGGACATCTGGGCTCCACCTGCACAAGACACCTGTTTGCTGTGTGCTACTGATAACCATCCATGTAACAAGATGTAGTGAAGATTGTGAAGCAATGTGTCATCTGCATGAGAAGCAAGGTGTCCATACCCCACCTGCTGGTTAGCTGCTGCTACTGCCTACAACAGAAAGGACCTACAGAAATAAATACACAGACTTCATAACAGATCTTCCAGAAACTGAGGATCATACCTCATTCTTTGTCAGCTGGTTTTCAAAAATGGTGGATTTTATTGCCCTCCCAGCTCTCTGTTCAGCTTGGGAGACTGCTACGCTCCTTTACCCACACGTCTTCTAGCGGTTTGGGTTAGTCAGAACATTGTATCTCACAGAGGCATTAGCTTAATTCATTTCCAGAGTGAAGAGTTCAGGGACAACTAAATGTCACAGTGATCTTAATTTCAGGTAACCACCCACAGGCCAACGGCCAAGTGGAACAAGTAAATCAAGAGCTGAGCAAATTCCTGTAGTTACACTGCCATGAGTGCCACAACATGTGATGCATCTACCTGCCATGAGCTGAATATGTGTTGAATATCTCCCATTGTCATGTCTCCACAGGATTCATGTATTTTTGGATGTTTATTTAGATATTAACCTGATCTATACCATTGGAACCCACCAATTTCAGACCACCGCTCTATAGAGCAATGGTCTGAGTATAGCGAGAGTCTGGGATTACACCCTTTGTCACATTGAATGCACAATCAGATCATACCAGGGGAAGGCTGATTGGTTTAGGATCAACTAATCTAAAGTTTTTCCTTGTCACTGTTGCCCCTAGCTTCCTCATTAGGGATCTGGACCCATACGATTATAAAGCTGCTTTGTGACATGTGTTGTAAGAAGCGCTACATAAATAAATTTGACTTTGACTGTGGGTCACCAACAAGAATGGCAGGGCACACCCCAGTGATTAGCTTAACCCTAAGTATGATGGCCCATTAAGAAACAGATAAAAAAGTAATGTACCAGGTCAGCCTACCTGTAGAAAGCCAGGTGTTAACTTCCATTCATGTGTCTGCCCTAAAACTCTTTGTTTTACAGGTTTGCTAAACGAGAGAGATATTGAAGTGGCTTCTCCTCCTCTTGATGTTGGGGTGAATCAGTTTATGCAGTGATGGCTCTACTGCAATCCAGGAGATGTAAGGGTAGGCTTCAGCATTTAGTGATCTGTGACAGGTACAGACCAGAGGAGATCCTGGACCCAGGTTTAGTGGTGCCTCTCCAGCATGCCCGTCCTTTTAGGCCTGCTCCTCTATGTCCTGGTTGTCCACTCCCAGTGGTCTTCAGAAGCTTGGGGGGGGGGGGGGGGGGTCACACTCTGGTCCACACTCTGGTCCACACTCATCCAAGCATCCACATATAGCCTATCATCCACACAACACCATTCACCCTCATCAGGCTAATCAGACACCTGCAACCCATGTTTCTACAGTCATCCCACCAATAACGCCATGCAACCAATTCCACCTTTACAATCACCATGCAATCGCCACTCATATGCCACACATAGTTCATTTTTGTTGAGAATTCAGTACATTATCATTAAATGAATGATTTATTCTTCTCATGTGCCAAATACAGATAAAAATCACACAATGTTTTATTAGAAATAAGCCCACACTCACATACTCACATGCCCTATATTCAAACAATTATATATTGCTATATGCACATGCCAAGGACTGAAATGCTTATTTTGAGTCCTAAATAATTACTCTGCAACTGTATAACACAGTACATTGTTGGTTTATTTAGTCTTACCTAGTATTCCTTTTTTTTGTTATAGTCTGTGTTTAGAATAGGTATCTACTGTCTTCGTAGTGTTTTTTTCTGTTTAGTTATCATTTATTCAACATGTACATCCTAATTATTCTAATTAGTACCAGTTTGTGGTTGCGCTTGTTTTTTGCCACTTCTACACGTTTATGGACCGTAACCGACTCTTACAGCGCTACACTATTTTAAGCGTTGTACAATGATGTTATGATATCACCAGGGGGCAGTGCGGTATAGCATTACTGTCACAGTATTTTTTATTACTTTCTGCTTACTTTAATGTCCGCAGACCTCATTGGTAGTCTCAGATGTTAATATTTAATCAGTACCTTCTTTGTGCTAAGCATTAAAACTAAAACTTTTGCTTTGTCTCACACGGTAGGCCTACAAGTTAAAACAGGCCTTTCAAGTGGCCCTCTGCCTTATGTTAGGATAGGTTACAGTAGGTGTTTTAAAATGATTCAGGGCCAGGAGAGGATATTTATATATATTACATTTAGACTGGATGGGTTTTGCTGCCTGCCTGGACTCACGTCCTCCGCGCTGGGATCAAATCAGCTTTCATTCACCCATGCAAATACTTTGATAATGACTATGCCAACCGCTCCACTAGGTTACGGGAAGACGGTTGCAAATCAGTATACGACTGTCTGGAATTACCTAGTGTCTTGCTTACAATAAATTATTCTACTTTAATTTCAACCACTGGGAATCAATTGTGTGATGTAAAGGAAACACTTTTATTTTATTCGCCCAGACGCGCGTCACTGAACTGTCACTGGGAAATTCCTGTTTCCGTTTCAGAGTTTTATCGTAAGTAACCTGTACACAGAAATGAGATATTGAGAGGTATCACCCTCTGAACCAGTGAGAAGGCTAATTCTAGATTACAGTTCCATACTTTAGTATATGTCATGCGACAGCTAATCCACAAGTAAATACCTTTCTAATATTACATAATTATATAGGCCTACTAGTGAGCTGTTTCCCCTTAACTGGACAGTGGCCTATCTTGAAGAAAGCATCACTGATGGGAGCAACTAAAATCATGTTTTGTGTAAAAACATGATAGAATAAATGTATAGCTGATTCAATCTCTGTCTGGAATACTCGTTCATTTCATGTGTCGGAACAACATAAGACAAGCATGGACATGTAGCCATTACGCCATGCACGTCTGCGTGAGCGTTGGCACAGCTGCCTGTGGTGGTGGAGTTTGGGCTTGGGTGCCTAACGCCAGCAACATTTAAACACCAAAAGTGCTCCACTCATGGACTATTAGTCAAGCACACACTGAAAGGGCCTGATTCAAAAAGACCACGAGTAATAGGATATTACGCTAACCCTACATAAGCAACTCGGGTGAAACTCCACTGAACTCCAAAAGGTTATGTAGCTAATTCTCCAACTTACAGTTGACAGTAATACTAGGCTATTTTTCGAAATCTTTGCAAGAGAAAAGACCGAGTGCTACATATGGATGTTGTGGAACCGAGAATGCCCACCCCTACACAAACGATTGAAGACAGCAAGGCTTGAAATGAAAATGTGACACCACTATAATGATACTGTGCATAAAAATAGCTTTATTTCCAAACAGATTAGAACCTGCATGCAGAAATCAATGATTCATTGATCTCTTGACTAGATAGGTGATTTCACATCGTGATGAAGAAAAAGCAGCAGATTTGTTTAGATTTCCCCATGTAAATAACATGGCTCACGCACCCTGGCACTTCTATGAGAGCATCCTTCTACAAAATATAAATATATATTGCTTAAAATGTCTAAAAGAAATAGAAAATTTTACAAAACAAAAACAAACAAACAAACAAAAATATGCTTCAGAACTTCTCTGAAAATCTTCCACTAGTGTATAGATTTTTCTTTTCTAAAATTACATGTACAGCTTATAGGGGAGGACCCCCGACCTGAAGGAAGGCAATAAAATAGGCTATTTGACAGTTAAATTAATACAATAAAAAGTAACCTATGAAACACTGAAGAGATGAAGAAAGACACAGGAAAGGTTAACCAAAACAGACGGGAAAATGTTAGTATTAGCATTGGTCTTCTTCCTCACTGTTAAAGTATAATAACAAGCATAAGTCAAATCACTCCATGTTTAATTTACAAATTCAATACCGGGAAAAAAAATACAAAATAAACATCAACAAAAAAAAATTTGGCATTTAAATATTTGGTAAATTAAAGTCTGCCAAAATATGGCCAAGTACCACATTGTACTTTTTTTCTTTCTTTTTTTTTCTTTTTTCTTCTTCTTTAACAGCTATGTACAGATCCCTGGAAATTAGAAGTCTGTTTGCAAAGACCCTGTTCTGGTCAACAGCAAAAGACATGTACCTGTTAAACGAGATGCTATAAGACAACAACAGCACAGAGAAACAATGTCTTTGCTTGGTTGTCAGGTAATTCAGAAAACCATAATCTGCTTTAAAAAATGGTTTTTGCATCAAACTCAGTCATTCATAGTTATCATGATATGGACATATGGAATGTACGGGTACCTAAGTTACTGTATTAAAGAAAATCATTGAAGCTTTTAGACACAGACGTCCCTAGAACTTCCCAAAGGACAGCTACACTAAATAAATAGGTTATTCTCAATTATCAACCTCAATTCGATGTTTAGAAATCTGTCTTGCATTTCTGGTACTAGGAGACAAAATTTATCACAGGGTTTCAAAACAAAAGAACATTTCTTAAAAATGAAAAAGCTACAGTAACATTCCCTCAACATCACCTATTCTGCCAGTGGCGCAGACGTGTGTAAACAGTGTCTGTTTTCACTGCCTGCAGGGTGGTTAAAGTTTGTACTGACGTCTAATCCATATCATTTACCTGCAAAGGGCTCTTTGCACCTTGTAGTGTGTTACATTTGGGGAAAGGGGAACAACGGCAATTGACTTGAGGCAAACAGGGAGGAGAACATCAGGACTTGTACAGTGCAGTTTGGCCATAGAGAGAGCGCCTCCTTTCCAGGTGGGTATGAAACAGATGAAGTTGTACGCAAAACATCCAGCAATCACTTTTCGTTTGAAATGGTGATGTTCTGTGGCTTCTCACACCAAAGACAGAAGAAGGCTGACTGTGCATCAGAGGCACTGTGTGAGATTAGAGGTAAGAGTCTGCATTGTGTGTTTGTGTGTGTGTTTGTGTGTGTTCATGCGTAGATCTCGGTAGTGGGTGCTTTCTTGTAGATGGGTTTCTTGCCCAAGTCGTAACTGCCTTCATCCTTTTTCTTCAGGCAATAGACCAGGAGGAGTATGAGAAGAACAGCAAAGAGAAGGCCGACAGCACCGCCAGCAATAACAGCTACAAAAATGGAAAATAACAGAGTTCAAAGGCATTCACACACTATCACAATCTTTTTATTAATACAGCACTCGCATTTCAAGCGCAAAATCTCAGCAATTTAAACAGAAAATATTGCAAAAAAAAAATACTAGTGTGATACTAAGCTTACCTGCCAGCACTTCTGTCTTCTTGAAGATGTTATCTGCAGCCTGAGACCGGAAGACGCTGGGTGAGTGACCAACCTCGTTCTCCCTCACCAGTTTGTGGTCCTCATCATCCTGTGGCTGAATGGGAATTTCCATCTCAGGGATGCGGTTATCTGACAGTCCAGGCTGTACGACAGGGACACAGACAAAATTAAAATTAGCAACCAAGTTTTCTCTACATACCCACACACATGGGAGATACAGGAGAGAGAGAGAGAGAGAGAGAGAGAGAGAGAGAGAGAAGAATGTAAACTGACAATGTAAATTTAGACAAAATTGCTGTCTCCATATTTATAGTGTGTTATATGGCCTTTCAGGTTTTCTTTTTTTTTTTGTCATAGGTTTGGATTCATATAGTTCCCCAGTAGATTACTGATTTGAAGTTTAACAACACAGCCTGCTTCCGACAAGAACATGCTGTTATTATTATCATCCATAACATTTTTTAGTCGTTCATGCCAACAAGCTTTCTGTGCACTCACGATTACAACAATAAAAATTCAGTGGGCATCAGCCCAAGCACTTCTGTTGTCATTTTACATATATTTTATACAATACCATGAACGTCTAAACAAGATCTTAATGTTCATTTGGTAGAAAACCAAAATGTTGCTGAACTGGCCAACGATGTCTGAAGACCACAAGAGACATCACTGATGAGATTTAAAAATGTAAATGTATGAGTTGTGTGTTCCGTTGCATACATTTTCAGCGTTCCATAGAATTCATGGCAGCTGTATGTAACAAAGCAACAGACATAATTTGCTTTCTATAATCATCAATAAAAATCCACAAAATCACATTAAAACACACACACACACACACACGATGGAAAAATATTAGAAATGCATTTACATTGGATATTTCAAATTCGTCTTCTTCCTTTTCATCACCAGAGCCTGACATGCCTTCATAGTCGTCATCATCATCGTCATAATCACTCAGGTCCTCATCAATCATTGGACTTTCCTCATCTAGGAAGGCAAAATCGCCGGATCCATTGATGTCATGTGGCTCCACGGCCTTCAGTGGCATCCACGTTTCTGTCTCTCGTACCTGGTGGTGCAGACACACACACACAAACATTTTAAATGTTTCTGGTGAATACATCACAGATTGTTCAATGTAGGGTATTCTCTACAACTAGAACATCAGATGGCATATGAGGCAAAAAAAGCCCATCTTCAAAGAAGATTAAATTAGTCCCTGAGGGTACAATTGTCAGAACAAAATAAATATTGAACCAGCTCAAATGTACATGCGTGTGATTGTGCTGTGTGTTAATGATTTTATCATGATTAAGGGCAAAGCAGCCTGCTTAAAATGTCCTTAACCATGATAAAATCACTAACACATGGCCTTGAGTGGCTCTCAGATTTTATAAGTTAGCAGCAAAAAACAACACCTGTGTTACATTTATTCTGCATGGCAAAGTCCATCAACCTAACAGTGTATTAAATGCACAGAACAAGCTTAATGATTAAGATTACTGTCCAACATTAACCCTCCAAGAAAATCAAAACTAACATCCAAACTTTCCATTGCAATGAATTTAAAAATGCCCTAACAGTTACTGGTTTAAAAACCTGGTGCGATACAGAATACTAATTTTTGCATACATTCAGCATTTTTACAATGTTCCAAAGATGGCTCAGAAAATCAGATTTTAGCACCATAACAATCCATTTTATAATAGTAATTTTTACTTGATTCAGGTTGTCTAAATGCATGACCTTGGAAGCACAAAAGGAAGTCCTTATCTTTTTATTATTAAAGTAACACAGGAAATGGTATCACAGCAGCCCTGAAAACAGTTGATGTTCCTTAAAGAGGTAAAGTAGAGGGAGAGGTCACAGCACATTGGCAAATGGCTCCGATAATTGGATTTGCTGATGGCCTTTTAGACTAAGCATTCAGTCTTCCTTTAAAAAGCAAAGTCAGTCTTGGGGGCATCTGTGAAAATGTAATGATTTTGAGAGGGCAGCATAAAAAAAGAACAATACCATCTAATCACGCTAAATTCAGTGAAGTGAATTTTGCTGTGATGCCTACAAGTCAAGCCTTAAAGCATTCTCCAGATATAACCCAGCACTACTGCTACAGCTAGTCCATTTGAGATCAGCAGAGTTAAGCATTAAGCTGTTGGTTTGGTAGACAGGACTGATACATATTTGATAGCTGATCTGAGTAATAACTGACTCATTGCTATGTTTACAAAAATGGGTGGATCAAGGTGGCTGAACTAAGAAGGACACAGTTAAGAATTATTCATCTACTCAGCAAACTAGTCTTGACTTGGAGATTATATTATATATATATATATATATATATATATATATATATATATATATATATATATATATATATATATATATGCGCTCTTGTGTTCTTGCTCTGAATGCCCTGTGCTCTGAAAGCCAAGAGGCCTTATCACTGTGGGCATGCCAAGACTGCTACATGCATGGCTTCAAGATATCGGCCCTCTCGACCTTGGGACATGCATCTTTCGTGCCCTGGACACACTGTATTTTGCCTGTCTGGGTGTGGGAGGGCTGGCTCTGTGAAATGAGAGTTCAATGAAAACAAGGCACAGCAATGCAATGTCTTGCTTGTGTGTGCAAATAAAGTCTAGACTCAGTATAATGACCAAATCCAGGGCAATAATTTCATAATTTAATCTGGCGATTCCACCAACAAGTGTAAGATGCAGTTTAACAGGATTTGTGTTTGTCTATGACTGGATCACCATGCCCTCCTATCTAAAGTTCATGTGGCCCAACCCTTCTGAGTATAATATGCAAGGATATGACCTTAAGCAAACAGGAATGTCAAGTGATTTTCATATCCATAGTCATGTCCTCAACTAGGGCTGGCTAATACGGCAAGCATGTGGTCTCAGGGATTTTTTTGTTGTTTAAATTTTAAATAATTCTTAATTTTGATTTTCTTTTTTATATATTTTTTGTTATATAGGAAACCAATTCTAATCCAAACCATTATTTTAATTAGAATGGAAATTTAGATGTGCAAAATAGTATCAAAATGATATCAAAACAACATAGTGCAAACATGATATATAAAATGTAACATCAAAGGACTCAAGATCATTTCATAAAGCGCAAGCAGCTCTCAACATTAAAACATTTCAGTTAAGTAACATGGTAGCGTGTGTATGTAGCCCTCACTTGCTTTGAGAAATCAAATTTAACGATACAATCCATTTAAAAAGCCCATTACAAAACTCTCAAAGTGACTTATGACTTTAAAAGACTTAAGCAGCAATTGTTTGACCTACAGAAATCTTGTGCCTATGTTAATTTGTTAATTTGCTGGGATTATTCCATATCTAACTAGCACAAGATTTGAGATTCACAGGGCAGCCGATATTGAGGTTAGCATCCTGCTGTTTCACACATTGCCCCCATTGAACTAGAGTTTGTGTTACAAGTGTTGGAATACATTGTGTGTGCTACTTGCTTTTGGGTTGCTGACCATCATAACTTGAATTTTGATGAATTTCTCCATCTTCTGACTTTTTAAATCCATACTTTTCCAATGCCACATCACTGAAGTAATGTCTCCACAAAATTGCGTTAAAACAATTATTCAAATCAACCACATTAAACATGAAAATTGCCCAGCACCACCTGCAATACGAGGTTATTACGTGGGCGAGAGAGAGAGAGAGAGAGAGAGAGAGAGAGAGAGAGAGAGAGAGAGAGAGAGAGAGAGAGAGAGCGCTAAGCCCCTCTGGAATGCTACAGGTCCAGTCTCAGACAGACAGCCAATTTATTTCTCATGTTGCCATGGTTGGACATAGCCCCAAACATTACAGCCACTAACGAACACAAGAGCTATGTGGGCTTTGGTGCCATTCTAAAAGCAAAAAAGGCTGGAGGGGGACAAAGGTGCAAGTCTTTCAGGCAAACTGATAACCTGGCAAGCAAGCCGTGCCGTTTGGCTACTGCCAGTTACCTTTCTTTCAAAAGTAAAAAAAAGCATGGTCTCATATAGCAGAAAGAAAAATACTTGATTTTCTCTGTGTGTGTGTTTTTGTGTTTGTGTGTGTGTGTATTTGTGTGCTTGTGTGTGTGTGTGTATTTGTGTGTGTGTGCGTGTGTGTGTGGTGGGGGTGGTCCCCAAGCCATCTGGCTCTCTCACCTAGTAGCCTGTAGTCTGGTATGTGAAGCTAATTAATTGCCTTTCAACATGATTACATTCTAATCCACTACTATGACACCAACTCCCACGTTCACACCTAAGTACAGTGCATCCCCCCTTCCCTCTCTCCTCTGTTTACTAAAGTTCACCTTCAACACCCCACACCGCCAGCATGTTAGCACAGCTTTACCTACAGACCAAGGGGGAGATGGAGGTGTTCTGCACAATGTTGGCAGCTGCCAAGCACAGATTGGACAAGCTAATACCCTACTTAGTCTTAACAGACATACAGAGAAACTGGAAGGGTTGGAGGTACAGTGAACCTCACAACATACATCAAAATCCATTGAAATTACACAAACACAAAATGAAGAAAAAGCAAAAAACTGGTTTCGGGTGTACTGTTAACATCAAAGTTTGAGCTGTAAACTCCCCCAGACACTGCATGCAAGATTCCATTCAATCCAGTTTAAATACATAAAACCAATATAAATACAGACACATTAACCTATTCATGATACATCTGTCTCGAGACCCATTTCACTGAGAAAACAAATAACACTTGCTATCGGTCATGTTTTATCAAATTTGCTTACATTTAAAAATGTACATGAATAGGATGCAGATTAATTTTGCTCGCATATCCATTTTAATACTAATCATTCCTCTTTCCCTTACTATTCTGACATTACTAAATGTAGTATTTTCTACTTAAGGTTTTCCAAAGCTTGTGCTGTGTGTAAGAAGCCTGGCCCATCTCAAAGCCATTCAAAGGATATAAAGATCAAGACAGCTACCAAATAAAAACCACCCGTAAGTTCTGTGCTATGCTGTCTTTACAAAGAAAGACAGACACACTACACTGAACATTTACAGAAAGTGAAAATGAAAGACAGTGTGGAAGCCCCCTTAAAAATTCCCTGAACCACAGAACACCCAGACTGCTTTAAAACAACCTGCTTTCTGGGCAAGAAGACAAAAACATGGTACTGAAAAGAATGAAAGCAAAATAAATTAAATAAATAACTCGCTGATACATTGATTCAGTTGAGAAAAAAAAAACAATACACTGATTCAGAGTTGGAAAGCAAAAAGTATCTGCACAACTAGAAGAGGGAAGGAAATACACACTAGTGTTGTCAAAAAAATCGATATATCGATATGTATCGATACTGAACATTCTGAAACGGTACAATACTCGTTTCCCTTAAGTATCGATTCTTTTTACTTAAAATGCGCTTTCGTTTGACCCACCCAAGCTGCCGTAATGCACAGGACAGTTTGGAATGCTAATATGGCAGCTAAAGCAAACGCAGTGCTGTTGGATTCGAAGCAGATACAGATGGAAAACCGAAGGACATGAACAAGCCCGTTTGCAAGCGATGCTTTTGGAACATTTCAACGAAGGGCGCTAAAGCCTGGTTGAGTGACCATAGCGCTCGACTCCGCGTGAACCTCCGCGAGCGGTGGAGGCTTTATACTTTCCGCTTTGCAGTGTTGTCCGAAACTATATGTGGTAGTATAAAAGAAACACCCCTCAAAACATGGGAATGAACACTTACCTGACGAATTTTAATGCTGCTTTGTGTTTCAGTGTGTTTCAGGTTTTGAAAAGTGCTGCAATTTAGGCTAAAGTACTTGAAAATGTTGAAATTGTAACTACTTCGTTTCACAACAAATATCTGTCTGACTGAACAGTTTTCTTGTATTACATTAACAAATACGAGCCTCTTGTAATTCCAGGATGAAACATGAGAGAACGTGAAGACGATTGGGCGTTTTGAAAATAAACAACCATTAAATAATGTGATTAAAAGCGCAATATTTCGAATCATTTCGAGTATATGTATAAATATTGAACTTAATTAAGTTTAACGTGCTGGGAAATATTGGTACAAGCGCTTGAATTGAACCCTGCAAACATGACTTTGTTCATTGCGCTGAGGCACGGCGCGCGCGCGAAGTTACAAAATTCGAGAGGTGCACGACCTCGCATGCGCCACGCTTCAGCGTGATGAACAAAGTCATGTTTGCAGGGTTCATACACCTTGTAGAATTCAAACACTTGTATGTCACTTTCAAGGTCCATTTCAATATTTCCCAGCACGAGCAAAGACACTTTGTCAGACGTTCAAAAGACGTCCACTGAAAAGCCAGAATGAAAGTTTTAGCGACGTCTTTTTTAAATGTCTATTACTGCCGTTCAGTTGCAGTTTTTGCACGTCCTGACATCCAATAAAGGTCCTAGTCAGACGTTCAGATAGAAAACTCGTCATAGACGTTCATGTTAAGTTAAAAGGTTAAGGTCCTAGTCACACTGTCAGATTTTGAACCAGTTTTGAACGTCCACCAGACATGCAAAAATGGGTCTGGACTGACCGACGTGATACAGACTTGATTTTAACGTCTTTCTGACGTCGCATGTTTGTTGGGATAAGTTAAATATCTATACATATACTCGAAATTATTCGCTTTTTTATCACATTATTTAATGGTTTTCTTTTCAAAACGCCCAATCGTAACGTCTTCATGTTCTCTCATGTTTCATCCTGGAATTACAAGATGCTCGTATTTGTTAACGTAATACAAAATAACTGTTCAGTCAGACAGATATTTGTTGTGAAATGAAGTTACAATTTCAAGCATTTTCAAACACAAAGCAACATTCATTTGTTTGTTTATAAAAAAAATAAAAAGGCTTTAAAACGGAAATTAGCACCGTATCTGACTTTGGTATCGAAAATGGTATCGAATTTCAATATTTTTTTAAGTATCGTATCGAAGTTGTAATTCTTAGTATCGTGACAAGCCTAATACACACACACGCACACAGCTGAAAAGTACACACAAGCAGGTTTCTATTAAAGAAAATACTGGCATTATAAGAAATGGCAGTAGAGAGGAATTCCACAAAGTGTCAGAAGGCTGTGTTCACACTGCAGGTAAAAGTGGCCAAATCTAATCTTTTTCCTTCATTTGTGAAATATTTTCAGTCCTTACTGCAACAGTTGCATATGTGGAACAGTTAGCAGTGTGGAATTCTGTCAACTTTTATGTTAATCCAACGCAACACTGGCCACTATTTTGCACTGCTGGGAAGGCAAGATGGACATGAACTGCAGGGGAGGACTGCAGTGGTGGGCGTCTAAGGTAACAGAACTCACACATATGTTTCTGTATAAAATTAGAAGGCATTTAATCACAACCTCTTTGCTCTCATGAGGATTTATTTCTGAGTTTGCTGCCAGCCTCCACTGCAAATGAATATGGGCATTAGCTTTAGTCCAGTGCCTGTTCCTGTTGACGCCATATTAATTGTTTACCTCTGGGCGAGGATATCACATGAAACATAGTTCTTTTGCACATGTGAGTCAGTTTAGGAGTGTGATCGGTTCACATTAAAATGTTGATCTGTTGTGATCCATAACATTAAACCATAACATTAAAATGATGTCATGAACAACCATAGGGTCAGATTTGGTCAGAAAATCAGATTTGAGCCTGACAGCGACTGTTGCTGAGAACAACATCAGCATGGCTGAAAGTGTCAGAAGTTGCACTTCAGTTGGTTCTTGTCATGTTTACGGTGAGCCTTTATTAAATCTCCAATCCCTCTAGTTCTAGAGTGAAAAAATCTTTGAGGCTCAGCCAAGTTTGGTAGACTCAGCCAAGCTTAGCTTCAGTCATGACTGGTAGACCAGAAAGTAAATCCTACCATCTGCTCGCACACAGCTTGGCATCTGTTCCATTAACGCAAGAGAACGGCAGATAACTCAATGGGATCATGCCGCGTTTTTATAGTGCCATATAACTTAGCTGTTCGTTTTGCATGTCTAGGACTAACGTGCGAATGGATTCAGACACATGCAGAGTTTTTTCACTGAAGAACTATTCCAAGTTTAGTTGATCAGACAAACACAACCAAACACAAGTAGATATCATAAATGCATCAGCTGAATGTGACTGAATTACAGACAGGACCTTAATTCTGAAGACCATCAGAAGAGTTCTTAAGAGCGATGCTTTTAAAATCATGACGGCACAAAAAATAAATAAATAAATAAATTGTTTACCCACCACAGACATTTGACAAACACTGGCAAAGGGGATCTGCTGCCATGTGCCAATATTCACAATGATTCAAAAGGCAAACACAGAGCTTAAGATATGCTCTTCAAATATGAAAGACAGGATCCTCTTCCACACACACACACACACACACACACACACACACACACACACACACACACACACACACACACACACACACACACACACACAGGAGATACAGTGAGATAAAAAATTCCTGTTCAGACATATGGATGTATCCATTTTTCTGAAATTACAATTAAAATGTACTACTGTAATAGTTTAACAAATTCATTCTTAAAACTTAGACATGTGTGGCAAGCCGTGATGCATCAGAACGGTATGATTTTCATGACTGTCATGAAAACAAGAATGTACCATTGCCTTTATACTGTCATTTATTCATTTGACAGATACTATTTGGTCAAGTAAGGCAGTCCAGTTAGAATATACAGCTGTGCTGTAGAATGGCAGATTACAAAACAAAGCAATCTCCATGCAGTCAGGCCATCATCTGCCCCCATTATGAGTTCAAAGGAAATGCTTTCATTCCTTTCTTCTCTCTGCCACTGGCTTTTATTAATTAAGCTCTTCACTATTAAGTCAGGTCCTTTTATAGGAAGAACACAAGGCCCAGCTGTAAATTCCAAACAATTGGTATTGCACTGTTGGGGCAAGACAAAAAAAGAAAAAGAAATCCAGTCTGAAGAGCTCAGAAGGAAACTTTACAGAGGCTTTACAATTACCAAGCTGAAAACCTCATGTAAACCAGACTGTTGTATGAGTCTGTCTGAGTACAAGAAGCTACTGCACAAACGGAAGTGCCTATAAAAATATCCACATGCTGTGTTCTTTCTCTTTAAATGCTGAGGCACAAGAAGGCAAAGAGCATGTTCTCAAAGCTTTCTTTAAGGTCATGTTTGAGGCTTCACATGCGAGTCCTATTGTGAAAGTGTTTAACATGCTAATGACGTCCCTGAAATGCATGCTTGTAGAAGAGAACCCCCCCCCAGGAGAAACTCCCACCATGTGTGTGAGAGTAGTGGAGCACATCAGAATGCAATTAAAACTACAGAATGGAGTTTCCCCAAATTTAGGGAAATGGGACCCAATGTACTTTGGTTGTGACAAACGTGTCAACAAAATGACAAACAATTCTGGAATGTCATTTTTTTATTATTGCCTAAAATTGTTAATTAACTGGTAATTGTATTTAACTGGTATTTAATGACAATGTAGGCTTACAATTTCACTGATAATGTAGGCCTAAATGTCTTGTAATTAAACATTTGTAATTGGGACTGCTTATCAGTAGGATATCAGACATAATATAGTCTAAAAAGTGGTTAAGGAGAACAGGTGGTTCTCTTTAACCAAAAGGAGGTGACAAAAGGTTAATAAGACCACAAGCTAAATAAGAGTAGCCAAACCCCTGGCCGAATGGGCAGAGTAGGAGGGTCGGCATGTTTTTCTCCTTAAAGCTATAGTCAGCATTTTTGGAACTAGATTTTGAACTAGTGCCAAGTAACTGCAATGCGAGTTTCCACATTTCTCAATAATTACGCATTTAATTAGTTCAGCCTGAGCACACAATTTCTATGTCCACCTAGAGGGGGCATACTCATTTTAGTCCTTGACAGTTTCCTTTTCATTAAATGTTTTTAGAGCTGGGTCGAGCCACTACTCAGAGCTGGGTCAAGCCTTTCAAATTAATAGGCAAGGATATATAAGCTATACATATCTGAAACAAACTTGCTTGAGACATGTTCACAACTCAGAGTAAAAAAATGTTAAAAATTTAAGTTCCATTACTGACACAGAAAACAAAACCCCTTCTCTCCCTGACAACATTCCATTCACCAAAAGGATTTTATAGGCCAGTGGACAGCAATGCAGAAAGCATTATTACATCCTGGTGAAAGAATTTATCATGTCCAACAACTCAGCCTTTCACCCAGCCATTCTGTTCAGACCGTTTAGTGTAAGAGAGAAATAAATACAAATGATCTCATATTTAAAATAAAGAACTCCAACAAGACACAACAGATAGTGATGGAACCATGCCATGAACCAAAGGATGTGTCTGCAACGAATAACATGCATGCAGACACACGCTGATTTTCTACACAGAACAGAACGTCATGTCTCTTCCCAAAAGTAAGTGGGAAGCCTGCCCATTCTGGAGAAGTGAAGCTGCTTTTCCGGCAGAGGCCCCATTTAGTGTTAGTTCCAAGTAGGTTTTAGTTCCCTGAAATGTAATTAGGGATACGCACCATATTATTACCAGGAACAATATTCCCATTCAGTGGAGTGTAACACCCCATGGAGGGTTAAAATTTTGTTCACCTCATCAACAAAGTAAAATCCCCATCAGTTTAAAGTACTAAATGTTTTTTTTTCCAAATGGTTTTCATTTTTCTTGTGAAAAACACAGACACAAACCATCATACCAACCCACATCACAGTGTATTTCACAACCGTGTTTCATCGCACATTTGTCAAAATATAACTGTCAAAAACAACTAGGCAAAAAAGAAAAAAAAGAAAGAGAATGAAGAAAGAAAGAAAAATCAATACCAAACTGAATTTTCAAGCAAGACGTTCACTAGTCTAGCAGCTGGAGGAAGGGAGTTCAGTGAAAGAGCCGGACCATTTAAATCCACCCAAGTGTGCGAAATCCCAAAAGAAGGCTGGTGAGGTCATGAGGGGTCAAATTCCACTGGAACATGCAATAAGAGGAGGAGGGGAGCAATGAAAGGGAGCAGGAGATGCTTCTGCATGACCCTGAGGAACACCAAAGTGTCCTTCATCGAAAACCACCACTTGATGTGCACGGCCTGCCTCCTACATCCACCTTTCAGTCCACCATAAACAAGAAGGTTGCTGACAGTCTAAACAGGGAAGCAACTCAGCTAGTGATTTCAGCCAGAATCGTATCTACTTTGCTTCCTCTAGCATCAAAAGGTTACATCTAAAGCACTGTCCCCAATGTCAGGTAAGTAGCTAATTCATGTCAGCACAAATGCCACCATCAGGAGGTGAACCTGCTGTTTGTGTTCATGACTAGGGACATAGGGACAAACTAACAACTATTGGTCATAGGATGACATCAGGCTGCCAAATAACATTGGCAGTGTGCAAGGCTAATGTTAAAATGTTAAAAAGATTGTGCTAACAATTGTGCTAACTCAAGAACAAGTGGAGCATTTTAAAACCATAATATCACCTTACGCAATTTTGAACAAAAGGAAGGAACTCACTAAAAACTCAGCATATTTATGAGACAAATCCAGCATGTTCAGTAAACAGCCATTTGTTTGGAGTTTTCTTTTGTGCAGGCACAGTGTGCGTGCACATCATTCATTTCCTATAGTCATTCTGGTGTGTGCAAGTGTTAATACGCAGGTGACGGCATGAGTAAGCTGACGGAAGGTAAGGTAAGATAAGATGAGGTAAGATAAGATAAGACTTTAATGATCTTTAATGAGAAATTTGTTCATTACAACAGCTTAAGTAAAGTTAAGGATGAAATAGAATAAAAATATAATAGAATAGAAAACACTATATACATAAAAAATGTATATCAATACACATACATCAAAACACTATATACATTTGTAGCCGATGATTTGCAATTAGTACACGGCATACACACAATATGCATTATGGGTGGGAATGTAGATAAATAAAAACGTGTATGTACCATATGTAAAGTACACTGTGTGCATAAGTGATGGCAGTAAAGTGTCCAAGTGACTCATGACATCAAGTGACATTATGACATTATGATGCATTATACAGTCTCACTGCTGTTGGTATGAATGACCTGTGAAAGGTGATCATCAGCTGCCCACAGCTGACATTAGCTAGTTCTTAAGTGTCAGTCCCTAACTTTTAAAAAAAGGGCTTAGTTAAACTTCATATCTTCCAAGAAATGGAAAGTCCTCAATTTGGAGCATTTGCATTTTTGTTTTTGTGCATTTGTGGCTGGCTGACCACACACACTGGGTGGTATGTCTGATAACAATTCCATTCTATTTCAGTCAGCTCCTTAGGATGCAATGACATCTGCATGCAGCCATTCTTTAACATTATGAAAAAAACAGCAAGGCACAGAACTCTGGCATATCACTTTGGCCAGTGATTACTGGTTAAGAAAACGAAGGAAAAAAACCTCCACAAACAAAAGAAATTTAATCAATACTTTCATATTAACATTCTTGGAAAATATATACGATCCCTTAAACATAATGTCGCTGCCATATAATTTTCTACCTTCTTAAAATTTTCTCCTTCTTTCTCATAAAAACATAAAAGAATAATGCCGACGGGTTTTTTCTTATGATGTAAAGTGTGAGTTTATCTGCTCTCTCTCTCTCTAAAGGACCAAACAGTCCTGCGACCATCAAAATAACGTTAGAAAAAACTATTAAGGTGAAGGTTGCACGACTACACCATAATGCTAAACATTCGTAAGAAGTAATTTATACGTAATTTATGTAGCTAGCTAACTTGTGATTATGAGTAATGTATATCAATTCACTATAACACACTGGATCGTTTGTTGACCATTTTAAACAAATGTTCTCGCTAGCTGGATAAATCCCTCCAAAGTTAGGCAACAGTTGAAGAGAAAGTCTAAGGCATCGTCACTAATAAAACACTAAATCCGGCATCACTACAGACATGGTTAGATATGGAACAATCGCAGCAAATTAACAAATTAACATAGGTCATTGAGATTGTGTTTGCTGGACAAGCAGACACATTCGAATTTACACATTTAATACAGAAAAAAAACAAAATAAAATATCCTCGTGATAGCTTGTTAGCCAGCTCACATATAACAGCCAGCTAGGAAACAGTTACGATATTAACTAAAAGGTGAGATAGTTAGGTATGAAAGTGACTAAAACAACGAAGGACGGAGTCCCTTACCGACTCGGCGAAGACAGCAGCCGCCAGTAAAGCCGACAGCAGGTACACTTTTAGCATCTTCAAATCAAACTGCTTATAAAAAAACAAACCCAAAAAATCGATCAAAGCTGTATTCCTTTGTAATAGTTAACGTAATCTTAACCCCGGAAACTAGTCACCGACAGAGCTCTTTCAACTGTAGCAGCGACGACACTCCGCGGTGTGTAGTTTCAGCTTTGCTCCGCCCACATCGAGGCTTTGCTCCGCCCACATCCACCAACAGGAAAGAACTCAAAAACTTTCCCTTGTGACGTTTTACGGGAATTTTGTGGCTTGTGGAAGAAAAAGCGTGTAAACATCTCACAAGTAGAAAAAAATGTAACACATCATATGTTTTTATTTATGTATTTCGCCGAACTTTTACTCTACAGAAGCCTACTAAAGGATTAATGAATAGGCTAATTTATTATATATTTGGTCAGTTCTCAATTAGTAGTGTAAATTTCATACTGTGTGATAATCTTTTGGAAAGTGACGTTATCTTCTGGCGAGCTGTTGCGTCATTCTGAGTGGAAATAACGCACATGAAGCATATTCCGTTTTTCTCTTGCATAATGTAAGATATGTTTCTTTTTTCAGTTTTTCTTTTCTTTTCTGTTTACTCTTTTCTGGATTACTTGAGATCATCACAACTTGATGAGAACATGGCAGTTACATTCTTGTTTCTTTGGCTCTATAAACTTTCTATAAAGAATGTGGCATATAAGCTTGGACAGAAATCTACTGTAGTACATTATCCAGCAAATCATTAGGCTTAGGCTGTAATTGGAGAATAATGCAAATAATGTTTTTTTATGAAAATGCCTGTTTATTTATTTTTGTTTCTGAATAGATTTGAAATGCTCTTTCACATGTTTCAACATGATCAGTGGGTAAGGTACACAGTAGTAGCCTACGACAGAGTGTGATAACTTTTTAATTAAACTTTGCTACCTTTATTTAATCAATCTGCAGTATCTTTTTATAAACTGATAACAGATCAACAGTGCATGCATGGAACAATATGACATGAAATTAACACAAATATGAAATTTCATACATGTTACAGCCTTCATTCTAAGCACCTGAGAGTTGATGAAACAGCAAAATGTTAAGATGTATGTTCATGGGATTCATCTATGAATGTTGGCAGCAATATAAAAATGCATTCCTTTTGGATGTTTATACATTAGCAAGTTTCTGTGCTACCAGATTAACCATTAGCGACAGTGCCCAGGTTTTTGAGAAGCCATAAACAGTGCCCTGGCCTTTAGACTGGTTCAATTGCAGTTAGTTAATGCAATCAGACCCACATGTTCTGCGTTAGAGGCCTGCCATACTGAAACATCACTACCCTTCCCCTCATCTCTGGCTTGCCTTTCCCCCCACCATAGTCTGTCTTTTGTCTCTTAGCAAAAAAAGCAAATTCCTCCCAACCTCTGACACAGACATTCCACCTCCAGCACAACAATGAAGGCCTTTGTGTGCATGCTAGCATGTGTTTGCTTTTGAGCTCGTTTTTATTATGCTCTTGAGCAGGCTGGAATATGTAATCATTGGCTTGCTGTTTTTAGCTTTCCTGATTTCACAAGTTCTGAATTCAATCATGGTTTGCACAATTTTGCCTCTTTCACTTGTTTTCTTGTTCTCGCTCCCTTCATACTCTTTACAACGACAATGTAAGTGTTGGCTTTTGTGTGGAAAGGTGACAAGTGAAGAACAGGATTTCAGTGTTGCAGGGTTGCATTTCACTGACACAAATATCTCTGTATCGCAGTACTTTTTTTCAGGTGACTTTTCCCAGATGTGTGGTTATACTTACATATGCCAATTGTCTATTTAAAAAACACAATGCATTTTATTTTCTCTGATGCCAGTTATGAAAAGCTTGCTTAGACACCTGATGGGTATAAAACTGGCATACGTTCAAATATTTTATTTAAAAAATGGTTAAACCAAATTAGTGAATGAATGACTCTCTCTCTCTCTCTCTCTCTCTCTCTCTCTCTCTGTCTCCCTCTATTTCACAATGTAAGGCTTTGTTTAAATTGAGGAACTGGACTTCACTGATTCATCTTTTCTTGTTCCTTTTCTAGATGACTTTTAGTTCCTATGCAGGCTCATTATTGCACAAGTCTGTTTCCAATGTTGAGATCCTTCTATTATGATGTCAGTCACCTTTCTCACTACATGTAATAAACAGAAATTTAATGCCCAAATACACTACTGTGAACACACACAATCAGCTTCAAACTTTTTTATGTGGGTTGGACTTCCAAGGGGTAACATACTAACCACATGATTTTAGCTGTTTTTGTCTGATTTAAGATTAAATTATCCTCCAGATTGCAATGTCACCGTCACCATGAGCGCTGCAAATGTAAAAAAAAAAAATTTAAATACTAAAATTATACTTCCAGTTACAAATAATCATTTATGATCAATACATAAATAGCAAAAAATGGTATTTAACAATTCCATTCTATATTCAGGCAACATGTCTTGAAATGTGATCTATTTAAATATTTACTGTTTGTACACTGGTTTTCCATATAATTGTTCTAACCTTAACCGTAACCTTATATTCTGATAATCTAATAGCTATAAAGCTGTAATTTCACATGTAACAAGCGATTAGAAAGTGGTTAGTATTTTTGGTACTGCTTACTAACCACATAATACTTCCATAACTATACTGAATTTCATGACACAGTCCACACAAAAGACAAATTTAGTTTCACCAAAATGCAAACTGTAGGGACAACTAATGGTTGCTGTACAAAGATTCCTCAGTGTCTTTACTCAGATGTTTATACTTGTTCATCCACATATAGTTATTTCAGTCAAAGAATTAGACATAAGTGTTTATTTAAAAGAGCCGGACTTATCATTGCCTGAGATCCTAAGTTTCCAGACCTCTGGGGAACCTTAGAATGTTGGCGAGCATCTCCCCCACCCCACCCCCCCTCCCCCCTACAAGCATTGCAACACAAGTAACAAATGTGCAAACAGTTGGCATGCATTCATAGGTTTTACGAAATAATGATTAAACTTGTGACTGCACAAACAAGTTTAGGCAACATAAACAGGTAAAAGAATGACAGATTGTGGCAAACAAAACAAACACCTGCAGTTCCTACAGAAGGATGTAAACTAAAATGCTTTGTGGGTCATTTTGTTTTTATTCTGAAAATGTATGCGTTATTGGGATGGACAGGAATGCTTGCAAAGTAAAATCCAACAGGGAGGCAACTTTGATGTCTTCAGTTGTAATAGCACCCTTGTCAGGAAAAAAAACCCATTTCACATCTCCTCTCTGCTTTGTCTATTGAGCTATGATGTAAGAGTAGTGCTGACAGTATTAATTTGCTAATGGCAGGAGGTTCAGTTTACACAGTCAGGCCTTATCTTCACCTCCCAGTGGGCTGTGAAGTGATGTTTGAGTTTGTCATTGTCATTGTTTACTTCTTTTATAACGATGCACCAGCCTCTCACAAAAGACCATGTGGCAGCTAAATCCCAAATCAATACAGTTCCATCTGTACGAAAGAATGCTTTATAGTTTAAAACCAGGAGTGTTTTGGGAAATATAAGCCTTTGCATAGACATAACAATATGCCTTGTTGTGTTCTATTAGTAAGATCCCCCTGTGGAGAAATTACACCTTTGTTAACCCAAACAGCCAAAACGTGGGAGGTGTGAGAGATTTGGTGCAAATTACAGAATACCATAATGGAATCATCTCTTGATTCAATTTCAGCATCTTCTTTCAAACGAGTCAATGTGAATAGTTCAATTACTCAACATAAAGATTACATTTACCTGAGAAGAGCTTAGTAAATATGTCATTTCTTAATCTCCAAAATGTATATTCAAAGCTGCTCTCCTGATGGCACACATAGGAGTGAACCTGCTGTGGCTGGGTTCTTATATTTATAGAATGTGCTAGTCACAAATATGAATAGAATAATTAGATCATGTTGTATCATGAATTATAAAAAGGCTGTTGCTACACAAAAGTCCTTATACATAATGGACTGTTAAACTGTTTACACTTCATTATAGAGCCAAAGTCATGTGTCATACTATCTATTCAATCAATCTGTGAAACCAAGCGCAACAGTTTCACAAAACTTGGAGCATGAGTCTCTCCGCATTTCCCCACCCGCGCAATGCAGTTTCACTTTCCCCCAGAATGACTCACACGGCAGATGATAAGTGCCGCCCATATTTTGAGATGAACTTCGCACGGCTTTCGGGGACATTGTGTGTCCGCCGCTGACGCCCGGCCTTGCTCTCTCATGGATCCTTACGCAAACACGCCCTCGACCAGATCTCACAGCTGTGCTCCAGACCCAGGAGAACAGACTGGAGGTTTATTGCAGACCCATGATCTGCTGATTACCGGCGGTCTTCTTCCTTTTCTGGAACGTACCAAAGAGACGTCATGACTTCCTATGAAAGATGGAGAATTTAACCAGAAGTGACTGAAGGAGACAAGTACAGAAGTAACTTGTTACTTTACAGAAGTAAAAGTACAAACACACAAAAAAAAATAAAGCATTGGCTCAATGTAATAAAATTGAATTAATCAATCACACGATTTTTTTTCATTGACTCAATCTAAAAAACTAAATTCATTTGGTCATGAATTTAGTTTTTTGGATTGAGTCAATGAAAAAAAATTGTGTGATTGATTAATTCAATTTTGTTACATTGAGCCAATGCTTTATTTTTTTCAGTGCAGACGACTCCAGTAAAAATACTTTAGTGAAAGCTTTTCTCAAGTATAGAGTACATGCCTTTAGACTTCAAATTAAAAGTAAAATATTTCACAACACAAAAAATATAAAGTCTAAATTCTTGTCAGTTTTGAGTGGATGGCAAGATTACTGTGATAAATAGCTACATAGATTAAAGAGGTGTTAAGCAAGAAATAGCTAAAGTAGTGGGTATAAAATGTATAATAAACAAAGTTTATTTTTAGTATAGTTCATACTTGGCAGAAATATGTCCATTGCCAGGAAATACTATACTATCTTTAATAACAACTGTAACAAGACTCAAGAACCACAAGATTCAGCCCCAGAATGTTTATTTAATCTCAGAGTTGTCTCAGAGTTCTTTGAATTGATGCGTCCTCTTTTGGGACTTTTTGCTGAGGCAAGACCTATACACAAGCTGTGAAAGTAGCCGGTCACAGGTGAACTAGAAATGTGCCAATATATATCTCCACTTGTTCAGGTTTCACATACTATTGGATTTCAGTTGGATGACATTACCCCTTGGTGAGGTGCCTGAACAGAAGCTGACAGCTTTTTCCCCTAAAGAATAAATAGAAGTTTACAGGAATGGGCTGGTTTTGAAATGTTGCAATTCTAATGTACAAATGTTTCTTATAGAAAGTAGTGACTAGATTTTAAAAGTAAGGAGTAGCATAAATCCTCAAATTCAAAACTTGTACCATAGTAGTACATATACACTGTTACTTATCTGTATATGGATTTAACAGGAACATGCCTGTAAAATCCCAGGGGATGGAGCACCTTAACAGACTCATATGTCCAAGTTAGTGCAGGGGTGGGCAACAGGAAACACCAATAGGCAACTGGAGAGTTGTGCTGTAGGAAACACCATTACTGTGGAATTACTGGAATTTCCTGTTGAAGAAGGCACATGCAGTATTCTGTATGAGTCATTCCAATAGACAAGGCAATAAATCAAACACATCCCAAAATCAATGAGGCTAAATCACAGGTATAACAGAAAGCCATCTATACACTATGTGAACTCTGTGTATCTTGTACTTGTACTTTAGACCATTTTTGTATGTTGTTGGAAAAATTTATATATATATATATATATATATATATATATATATATATATATATATATATATATATATATATATATATATATCAGGGTGTGGCCATCAGTGGTCATTGTGAATGGCAGCTTATTATTCTACCTTCATTCAAAGGTTAGCTGCTTCAACCTTTGTCAAATCCAGAAACCAACAAGGATCGTTTTACCTTATGTGAGCTCTGGTTCCCACTTAAGGGATAGTGCCTTTATAAGGGACTATGGGACTATGCCTTTCATTACACTCTCTTAGCTCTTGCTTATTTTTTCGAATTACTTCAGTAAAAACTTTGACAAGAGGGAGGTGTTTGAGTTGTTAAGTCATCTAAAGTCATTTAGTAGATGGCATTTAGTGGAATCGGGATTTTCTAAAACGCATGTTTTATCGAATGTTCGATCCTATTTTCTCAAATTAGTCAAATAGAAAGACAAAATTATGGTTGATACGTCATCATTGTACACCCAAAATAGATGAATGGTTACAAATTAAAATAAATCAACTGCTTTAAAAATTCTTCACCTCTGAATTCTTCATTCACAAGGATGTTATAAATGTTTAAATGGAAACACATGCTGCTAATTTCAATGTCTGAGCATTTCCCAGGTTGCAAGGAGCTTTGTTATGTAGTAGCCTTCACAATCATGTTGGTATGATCCTTGCCACTTCCCATCAACCAAGTACCACCCTTGTAGGGCAGTGATCCAACAATCAGGATCAGGCTTGGTGAGCCGTTGTAGACCCATTGCTGTCCAGAACAATGCTGATGGTATTTGTGTATGAGTGGAACACCTGGTCAAAATGATTCAGGTTCAAATGCCAGCTGTGCCATGTCCATCCAGTCCATCCTGCTGATATTATTGTCATCCAGACATCTAGACTCAAAGCCTTCAATTCCTCAAACACGGAGCACATTTTATAATACCACCAAAAAGTCCTGGAATTTCTGCACACAAAAGGTGGTGGTAGGAGGAGGGGTAAGTGGTGTCAGTAGAGGAGGGGTAAGTGGTGTCAGTAGAGGAGGGGTAAGTGGTGTCAGTAGAGGTGGGGTATTGCCGCAGGTGAGGGAGCATGTCTGAACTAGACCAGCCTGATCACATTTCAACAACCAGTTTGTCCACTCTTCATGAACCACAACGTGCTTGTATCCTCCCTTGTTTTTTTCCTCTATGAAAATTTATGGCTTCCTATTTATAGTATGCTGCTCTTAGGAACTGTCCTAATCTAATATGTGGGATGGGTCACCTTATTGGCATGAAAATGGTTTAACACGACAGCAATATACATATTATGAAACAAGATCTTTTTACTCTTATACCACCAAAGGAAACTCTTTAGCTTTAACAAACATGCTACTGCCTAGATTTTGTCCATGTCCTAACAAGGCATTGTTTGACTTTAAGTAAATTGCTCAGCAAAGCACCTCTTATCGACTAGTAACATTTCGCCTATTATTTTGTCTGTTTCCATAGATTTGTTAGGTATGCTTTGATGCTTGACCCTTTTTTCCCAAGAGTCTATACAACTTTACAAGGCACTCCCATGGCGTTGGGTTAAGCCCACTGAACTGGGTGAAATACCTAACGAAATAACTGTTAAATGACAGGAGTGCTTATGGTGCAGCCAGTGTGTGAGTGGAGCTGAGCTTTCTCTATGAACAGGAGCAGCACCAGAACACAGGCGAGCATAGCAAGGGACAAACAATATGGCATTCAAGTGAAATTTGTCCTGCACCAAGTACAACATTAATTGGTATCTGCCTCTTGCTTCATGTTTGATCATCAGAAGGCAGGTGGGTCTGCCTGACCACATCACATAAAGAAAATTGACGAGGTTCAGTGACTGGCCTTGGTTTCCAACCGGTCAGGTGTTCTAGCCATGAAAAATATGGCTCTGTATTTATGTCTCAGGCTATCAGTACTGGATGAGCAGAAAGCAGAAGAGGGGTTGGAAATTGGAAGAAAGAAAGAAACAAACAAACAAAAAAACACAGTTGCCATACTGTCTTTTGACACAGCAAAAGAGCTTCCCATATGCAAACATCAGTATTAAGAACTAAGACCCTGCAGAAAACATTGACAGGGGTAAATGTAAAATGATTTGATTAGCATATTTTTATAGCAACATATTGGTCTAATAATCTGGATGGTCTTGTGGAACTATCTATTGACTATCTAAACTAACTATTAAGCCTTTGTGTAACTTTTGTTGATCAGGACCACATCCCTATATTTTGTCAGATAAGTGAAATAAGTGTAAAGAGGTCCAATGGACAGGTCAAGTTTGTTTGTTTGTGATATCATCCTCATTGCTTTGTAAACTGTTTACTATCACCTTAAGAACAATGAAAAGTCAATAAAAATTTCATCGAAATATACTACAGAAGGGAGTTTTCCTACCAATGTAATTTCTGATAGATCGTTGTAAGATGAGAGACCAAGTATCATATTTTTATTTTAAAGATATGAAGAGAAGGGAACATTTCTAAAATTATAAATGCTTATATGCTAGTCATATGCTAGTTATGCTAGTCGTGTTACTAACAATTGTTACATCACAAGCATCGCATTATGTTCATGTGTTATCAAAATGTGTGTATGAAACATTTACTGGAAAGTCTATTTCAAGGTCATGACACCTTTATTCACATGACTGTAGATTTAGTTTAAGCTTCACTACATACTGCATTTGTTGTTTGGAAAGTGTTTTGCATTAGGCGAAAAATTAGTAAGTGCTGCCATCTCTTGGCGAACTGAAAAAACTACAGAATTTATGTGACTGTCTAATAATAATTTCTAAAGATAAGTTCACCTCGTGGGATAATATTTTCTCCCAGGTTACATGGCTACATACCTGTTCTGATAATGTTGACAAAAAATCCATTAAGGATCGATTTACCAGTTTAAATGCATAAATATATGTTTAATTCATTAAGAGTTAAACGCAATACAATCAGATTGAATTGTAAATAAGAACAATAATCAAATAAAATAAATTTCTTTTATTACAATTTCTTTTTATTATTTTATTTCCAAGATATTTCTTCGCCCCGTCGTGCTTTGCGTAAAAAACGTGCAAAAACTTATGAATGCAAATTTACGTATTTTCTTGAATCGTTGGTAAGCAACGGAGGCGCTATGAATAGGCCTAAACTGCAGCACACCAGAATTAATAAAGTCGGGCGGGTTGTACAAATATGTTTAAGCCAGTGTCTGCACAGGCCGAACCATCATGCATGGGTTCCAACTGCAAAACCGAAAGGTTCATACAATAGAATACTTGTGACTCGGGAGGAAAATAGTCAAAGAGGAGCTGGAGATGAAATCTCTTCAGTCGTATTGTATTGTGTCGTGCTATTCCGCGTCGTGTTTATAACGAGATTTATGTTTTTAGGATCCATGCAGTAGGCGTTGAGGAAATTAAAAATACTTAGAAACATTTCTTACCATTTCTTTCACACCCTCTGAATGCACTGTGAAATGTTTAGGGGAAGTAGCAAATAACAGCACTGACTAACCTGATTTAGGTTTTTCATGGGTGTTTTTCATTCATATAACCAGTGGTCTGTCTCCACACCTGCTTCACTAAAACAATGTTTAACAACTCTTGTTCCGCACTTCTGCAATACAGGTGTTACGCCAAAAATATCATGGACAATGGAAATATGCCTCTTTTGACAACAAAAGTGTTTTATTATAATTTTATGGAAAAACTAAAGACAACACAAAGTGAACAAAATTATTACTTGGCATTACAATCTTGCATATACCAATCAAAATCAAACCTGCAGTCTTTAGAGCAGAGCTTTGGCAATTTTGTATGTAAACCAAACCACCACCAAAAAAAACAAAAAAAAAAAGTTGACAAATCACATTCCATGAGTTTTAGTTTTTCAAATAAAGGAAAATGGAAAAAAAGACACCAAAAGAAAAGTCAAACCTATTAAATAACATTTTCATGCCCAACCATTTTCCATTAAAAAATTCCCATTTTTTATATGCATCCCTTTCATTTATCAGTATGTCTCTTGTATTCCTTCAATTTAGTGAACTTCTCAATGATATCTGTTTAAGTGTACATCATCTCAGCCATGTGTGACATCTTCTTGGGGATGTAAAGGTAATACTCCATGTAGCCCGACAGGTCCTCTATAGTGATGTCATCCACGTAGGCACGGGCCTGCTCGGAGCAGGAGCGCGGCGAGCTGGATGACGCTGACCCTCCAGTGTTGCTTCCAGCAGCGGCCTGAGTTCTGGAGCTCTGCATCGCGTCCACAGTGCTGGGGAGTTTCCTCTCACATTCGGAGATGACGTCACGGAGGCCTGTGAATGAATAGACTTCCAGGGACCGCCAGCCTGAGCACTGGCACTCCTGCTGACCACAAGGGCACGGGCCACTCTCGCGCTGCTCGCGGAGCGACCGGAAGTCAGGAGGGGTTGCAGGCTGGGCTGCCGCACCGCACTCCTCCAGCGGAGCAGGGGCACGTTCTCCCCCTAGGCAGGCGGTGCTCTCGGTGCTGCTCTCGTCATCCGAGGGGGTCCTGCTGTGCAGCAGAGGAGGGCTGTGGCTCTCTCGCACTCCTGTGACACGGGCTTCATAGCCAGATGCACCGAAGACAGGAGAGCAAGGAAGGGAGGACAGTAGCTCCTTCTTGGCAGGCACGCCCAGAGTGGCCCTGGGGTCGTCCGGTTCTGGAGGGCTCTTGTGTTTAAGGGTGGCAGGGGGCGTGGGCATTTTGGAACTGCAGTAGGTGAATTTTGGAGGGTGAAGTATGGGAGACTTTGATCTTCTCCGTCTTTGGCTCCTCACTAATCCTCTGGAGGACTTTCGTGTGCATCTACAAGCAGCAGTGAAACAATACAGGACAGCAGTTAACGAACAAGTACTGGTTAATGTATGGAATATTACACATGATGTCACATATGCTGTTTAAAATAAAGGGAGCAGCCTGGAATTACACATGTGCCAACTACAAAGCAATAGCAGTATAACAAAATGAAAATGAAGGGTGTAGGCTAATTGTGTACTACACAGTAACACTACAAGGTATATATAATCTTAATGTTATGAACACACAAAACATTAACATACTACACCACTTTGTACCAACGAGAAGTGATCTTTCTATGCCAATGCACATCATACCCAGCAGTGATTCTGAAGGCTATGCGAAGAGATTTTTTCTTTAAAACAAATTAAAATGGTTGGTAACTGTATTATTTACCATGTTTTGAGGTGACACAGCTACTCCAGTAGTTTAAGTTCCAATTTGTTTCCTCAGCAAGGAAGCTAAAGTTTCCCAATTAATTTACCATCACTGAATATTGACCTAGATTTGTCTGTTAGTTGTTAGTTTACACATCACACTAGATGTCCTTTACAAACATAGGTAAATTATCATTCGCTAATGTCAACTAGGTAGTTAGCTTGTTTGTTGTTATACCTAGGTGACTACCATGGCTAGCCCTCTTAGACAAAACAAGTGTGATAGACAAATTTCATACTAAAAGTCTGTTTATTTAATTGCCTAATAAATGTACTTGGTTTTTACAGAAATTGAGCTACAGTATGCCCCCCCCCCCCAAGTTCTCCAGGTATCAGTGGGTCCTTCCTTTCATTTTTGCATTGTCTTATGAAAGAATAGTATCCACTGAAAGGTAATAATCAGCACTATTCTCAAACCAATAATCCAGACTTTAATTCCAAAAAAGGTAATAAAACCCAGAAGACCCAGGGATAATCTAAATGTTTAACTGCACAACTCCCTTTACTGCTAAGAATGCCCCATTCATCAATCACAACCACGTTTAAGAACGTAAATACTTAATGCATCATAACAGAGGTGACTATTGCAATAATTAATACATTTTGTCCAGCCTCAAGAGACACCCAAAAAACTTTCTTAAAGCACAGTGGGCTACCTACCCGAGCCAGTTCTCTTTCGGGGAAGAAATTTTGGGTTTGGCTCCATCTGCGCCGACTCGAGATCCGGCTCTGGACGCCAAGGCCTCGCATACAGACGCTGTGGTTGCACAGCTAGAAGGATACACAACCACAAGGACCACAGCATGTTTACAGGTCTTTAGAAGACACCGTACAGTTATCAGAAACAAATGGGACAACCACAGTATTGTTCTTGAGCCAGAGCCTGCTGCCAAGTCCACCAACACTGCCTTTAGGGAGCGTGGTACATAATAGAATTACAGAGTTCTCACACCAACACCTTTAAATTGTTGATTTTGGCACATTACTGAATGTTACAGAGGTTGGTACAGATTGGCGTTGATGACTATGCTGTAGGGGATTAATTTAAGAAATGCAAAGAGGACAAAAGTTCTTAAATTACAGTAAAATGGACAAATAATCAAACAACTAATTCCTGAAAATCTGGTTCAGAATGACTTGCCAAATGTGCTATTAATTATCCCATAAATTAATTAAACTATCCTTGTTCATGTATACATGTAGTATACATATTCCATTTATGGCCTATACTCTATGAATATATTATCACTCCAAAATACAAAAAAATTATTTTTGATACTAAATTTACTCTCTATCCCCAGCAAATTTACAAAGTATGTTTTCAGGTGTTCTATTTCATTTTTGATCATTCTTGAGGTATACTGTAGGGTGTTTTGTTTAACACATTCATCAGTCAAATATCCCAATATCCAGATCATTCCAAAAAGGAATTTTTTTGCACCACCACCTCAGAACATTAATTCCCTAATAATAAAAACAATACCATTAATAATAATAGATTTCCCTTTATATGTAATCCACGTTATACAATGTCACCTTTCAGCATCCACACGCAGTTTCTTAAAGGCCATCTGTAGCGTTTCATCCTCACAGTCTTTTCCATCCGTCTTCACAGTGGCCATGGTGGTGCCTGACAATGCCTTGGAACTAGGGCACAGTCAGAACAACAATACAGATGATGGAGATTCAAATACTGTTTGATTATTAGGAGATAGGCCTACTGAAACAGGGGAACCTTTATTTCAGTACAGCTATTGGTACCAGTCAGGTTCTGATGTGGGTTACTCTGCTAAAATCCTGGACCGCCACAACAACGCATAGTTTGTTGTTATACGTGCTCTAAAACACTTCCTTGTTCAAAACAAACACAAATGCCACAATTCACGAATTGGGTGTATTGAAGCTTGGAAAACAAGAATCTCTGCATTGCTCAAAGAAAACAGTTAGTGATCAGTGCTTCTACACAAACCATCTTTCAAACAACAGCGAATCTTAGATAATCTTTACAAAACATAGCTAGCAAAGCAATTACTACTGCGAAACTACAGTGCTACAAAACCGATTTGTATAATGATTAACTAACGCTATAAGTCTAGCCTGGCAATTGTTGTCTTGGACGGCCAGCTAGCCGAGGATCTAGTCCAGAAGTAGCACAGCTAGCCTAGGCTAGCTGATCAAGGTTTAGCTTGTCAACAACGAAAGGGCGCAATTAGTGTACCTAAGCACACTAGATAGTCAGTTTACTTTCTGAGACATCCCATGTAGGTTCAGCGCGACAGGTTATATCTAACCATCGTCAATGGTGCATTTTAATTTTTGCACCTTGCAAACTACTAAATATAAAATCCAGTTTAGTACATGTTAGCCTAGCTAGCTAGCTAAGTTAGCTAGACACATTCAACGCCATTGAGCTAGCTAGCCTGCTAACGTAACAACGGAGGTGTAAACGGCTCACGTCTGTGTGAGTTTACTCGGTGACAGAGGAAGGAAGGACACCATTCTTTATAAAATACACATATACTTACGGCGTAAGGGCTCCGGACCTTTTAGAGCCTAAACATTAAGAGTTATGAGCCAGCTACACCTATAGCTAAACTAGCCTTTACCAACAGGCTAGCTCGCTGTTAGCGAGGCTATGTCAGCTAATGTTAGCTAACTACGTAGGCTCACTTACTGATCAAAACCCCTTTTACATGGGAAATGGACAACAGTGCCGCAAAGGCATTACATTTAAATTCATATATTTATTTATACAGCAGCTATCGATTAGCTAATATATGGCATATTAGAACAGCGCTTTAGTTCTACATTGTTTACTGACGCCTCTTGTTTACAACCCAGCTAGCTAGCCAGCTACATAGTGACTCTGCAACAGCGGAAATTGCGCAACCTAAACACGCAGATCCATTACGTCATCGAAGCTTCCAGTTCCAGCAAGAAAGTTCCAATAATTCAGGGAGACATTAGCTGCCTATAACCTATTCAAATATATATAGTTGTTCAAACTGTTATACAGATGTACAGGACAAATGTTTTCATTAAGTTGCATTGCTTGTGAAATATCTGGTGAGAATTACGTAAAAATGTTCATACTGGAGCTTGTTTTATTTAATTGGATCCACGAGTTAATTATTATGAATTCACAAAACACCAGCCTTAATAATGATTAATGTGGAATGAATCAGGATGACCAAGTGGTGGGTTTGATGTTACAATTAAAAAAGATGTCAAACTAGCTTTATATCATATTGGGTAGCCATAACCTAATAAATTACTCCCCATGGTTGGAGTATCATAAACCACAGGTTTGTGCTTGATACCCCAGAGTATCTGTTCGCCAGTAACAACTCTGTGCAATTCATATTTGGTCTCTCTGTAATCATATTAATCATATATGTATTGGTCACTCTTAGTAATAAGTAGAATGGAAATCACTTTATTAAGGTACATATTGCACACTTTGTTGAACATATGTTAAGCCTAGTACACAGTGATAAAGGTATGCTTTACATGCTTGTAATCTCTCTCTCTCTCTCTCTCTCTCTCTCTCTCTCTCTCTCTCTCTTTGTATCTATCTCTAGTAGTAAATTAAGTGGGCATAGACCCATTAAGTTTCAAATGTCCACAACAGGATCAACAATATCTCACGCAAGCCATAGCATCAGCCTTCTCAGGCAGGTGACTTACTACATTTGGAACATTACAGGCTATTGATGTAGCCTGAATACAGCCAAAGCCATAAGTATCTTCTGGCATGTATATGCAGGATCTGTAGGCAGTTATCAATGTAGAAGCACCAACACAGCACAGGTTTGGCAAGACAGAGTCTTTGGAGGCCTTCAGACATGGCATTTTCTTCTGTAGCAGTGAGGGTGAAGGGTGTGAAGGTCAGAAGACTCTTAAACTCAATATGAAACTGCCTCCTGATCCTGCTTTGATACAGTGACATTTATCTTGCTCCAGCAAGGAATAGTGTCAACTTGCCAGAGCCAGTCTACATACTCGAGCAGGTCATTCTGCTTCTGTAACTACTGAGGTGAACAGGGATTTGCTGCCCCATGACCCCGGCAGGACCAGGGGGTAGGGGGTGGGGGTCTATGCCTACTATGAACAGTAACAAACCCACATGGCTAACCCAGTCTAAAAGGCCCCATTGGTGTGATAATGAGCATTAAGGGCTTGAAGGAAAGACAGGTATCTGCTTCATCAGGAGGTGGTCTAGCTGGAGTGTGGACCTAAATAGATTAAATCATCTAGGTTGAATGTTGGGGAAACACCATGCAGTACATACATTGGAATGCTTATGGGGTACCATGTATGTCCAAAACATTAGCCACTACCAGAAGTAGCATTGTCCTCTCAGCTCTGTCAATGAGAACAGTGCCGGTTTACATGGATTACTTTTACGGAGTGTCTATTTGCACCCGGGTACAAGTAGCATTTGCCACACAGCGAGGCTATTTTCACCCCTTAATTAAAAAAAGAAAGCGAACCCATCTGCGCATGTCTACTAATGAATGCGCGGGAGCGAAAAGGCGCAAATTCAAAGGAACCGAAACGGAGACAGAAGGAAACGGTAAGCAGAATTTGGTTAATAGTTATGTATAAAGGTCCATCACTCAATTTAACTCTACATTTTAAGATATATATTTAAGAAATAGTGTGAGAATTATTATCCAACGAACACTGATATATTTTTGAGCTAATAGGAGCATAATAGTGGCGAACGTAAAGTGTTACCGGGTGGGGGGTGTAAAATGGACACAGCGAGAAAAAAAAGACAGATTTCAAGTGTGCAGAAACAGTCTAAATAGTCGAACTAACCTAGTGAAAACCGGGACATTAAATGATTTTTATTTTTTGCCGGGACCGAATATTAAAAAGAAGGAAAACCGGGACAGCGACGTGAAAACTGGGACAGGTGGCAACACTAAACGTAGCTCGCGCTACAGAGCTTGGAGGCAGACACAAACGCTGAGGAGAGCGAGATTTATTAATGGGAATTCCAGTCGTTCAAACAGGCAGGGGTCATAACGGGCGAGCCATCCAGGTTTGACAAATAAACAGGCATGACGATACTAAGAATTAAACTAAGACACCGAACGAACACTTCAAATCAAACACGGGGTAAACGCATACAAACTAGAAAATCAGGATACGGAAAACACGACTGAGCAACGAAACGAGTAGAACTCAGAGACCAGGAAGCGTAGAACACTGAACAAAGAGCATGAATAACAAGAGCACAACACGACCAAAGAGCATGAATAACAAGAGCACAACACGACCAAAGAGCATGAATAACAAGAGCACAAACTAACCAAATAGAACAAAACAACCGATAACCGATAAGTGAAACATTGGGACTATACATACACAGAACTAAACTAGACACACAGGTGAAGACACTGATGACACGGGCGTGTCAGACGAGGGGAAACCATGGAGACAGACACGCAGGGAACAACACAGACACGAGGAGCAGCAACCCGAAGTGACAGCTAGAGAGGGGGGCGTAGCCCTACGTGACAGTCGCATTGCTATCTTACAAAAACAATTTTATCCAGTCTATTTTTTGAGTTTTGTGTAAAATTATATAATTTTGTCTTTTTGTTCTCTATTTTTGTGTTGTTTCAGTACACACAAAGGACATGAATGTGTATAACAAAAGATGTACAGTCCTTTTGAATTAAGGTTTTTGCATGACAGAGTCAATATGCCAGACTTATAATGTAATGACTATTTTATATAAGCTAATATTTGTGTTTTCTCCCAAGAAGGAAGAAAAGCTAAAGAACATTTGTGAAGGATATTCCTTCGACAGTTGTGAGGAATTCCAGAGAGCACTGAGATTATGGAGTGAAGAGGGCTACCATCCAATGCACAAAATTAAAATTTATTTAAACATGGTGTAAATAATAAAAAACCCAATTTATTTCTTTAAAAAATGTACAAACCATCCAGAAAAAATGAATTAAAAAGTCAAATCGGTCTTCTGCATTCTGTGAAATTAAATAAAATTAAAGAGGCTGATAATGTACTGGCAGGAAGAACATTTGTATACATCATACTGTAACGCTGGCGACTGGGTGAAGGACGAGACACAGAATCCTGTTCGCTACAGACGTTACTTTATTTGTCTTTACACATATAGCGCAGACAGTGCACGTTTAACACTCAGACATATAGAGACACGTAGACTCAAACAACGACGAGCACAAGACACTGCGCGAACGCACATTAAATAGACAAACTACATAAACCCCACGTGATGACGAGACGAGCCACAGGTGAGACGAATTATCACAGGACGCAACCGCACCCACGGAGATCCACTGACGCAGACACACGCCCAAAGGGAGGGGTCGGGGACCGTAACGTGACACATACAATGTGGTGTACATATCAGGGTGCTACAGACAGATATTAACTTGTTACATTTTGTTTTAACATTATCACTGGCAGTGTATATTACATGTAGTATTTACCATGTGATTACTGCCATTAGCGGTAAGCGACTTAGGATAATTAAATTGCTATTTAAATTCTAAGCATGGTAAAGAAAAAGACTCACAAGTGAAAAACAAAATTCAAACTGAGGTCTATTTCACGTTGTGGGGGGGCCCCCTACCGGTCGCCCCCGGTTACAGCGGCAGCGGTCCTGTTTTTGGTCACGTGATGTTCGTCCCTCAGGTGGGCGGGACCCGTGATCCGTCTCACCTGAGGGTCGTTTGTTCGTCTATATATGTCTTGTCTTTGTACCAGTTGACTGCTGGTTATTATTTCCTTCATCTGGAACCATGCACGGGTTTTTGGTTTGCACACTTTCTATTAAACCATCCTCTTTCCCTGAGACTTGGCGTGATCGCTTCCTTTTTAGTTGCTCACACCTGCCCGTCACAGTCTACCCCATAACCCCAAATAAAAGTATCTTCACTTCTTGTAAAATAATTTTGTAAGTAAAATGGAACACAAAAGAATAGTACTAATCTTTGATAAATAAAAATGTTGGGTGCAAATAGTACACACTGCTACATATAGCCGGGTGCAAATAGCACACACTGCTGCATATACCCGGGTGCAAATAGCACACACTGCTATGTACACCCGGGTGCAAATAGCACACACTGCTGCATATACCCGGGTGCAAATAGCACACACTGCTATGTACACCCGGGTGCAAATAGCACACACTGCTGCATATACCCGGGTGCAAATAGCATCTGCCTTACTTTTACCATTACTTGATTTCCAGAAACAGGTTTGTCAAGGTAGAAAACATCAACAGCTGATCTTGTTGAGCAGCTTTCTTTGTTAGTGGATGGGTTCTAACTTTACTTGCTGGTCTGGGATTTACCTCATGAAGAATAGTGAGTATTTGAACACCCTGCAACTTTGCAAGTTCTCTCACGTAGAAATCATGGAGTGGTCTGAAATTTTCATCTTAGGTGCATCTCTACTGTGAGAGACATAATCTAAAAAAATCCGGAAATAATAATGTATGATTTTTGAATAATTTCTTTGTGTGTTACTGATGCAAATAAGTATTTGAACATCTGTCAATCAGCAAAACTTCTGGCCCTCAGACCTGTTAGTCCCCCTCTAAAAAGTCCACCTCTGTTCCACTTATTATTCTAAATTAGAAGCACCTGTTTGAGGTTGTTTGCATAAAGAAACCTGTCCAACCCACACAATCAGTAAGACTCCAACTATTAACATGGCTAAGACCAAATAGCTGTCCAAAGACACCAGAGACAGAATTGTAGACCTCCACATGGTTGGAAAGGTCTACAGGGCAATTTCCAAGCAGCTTGGTGAAAAAAGATAAACTGTTGGAGCAATTATTAGAAAATGGAACAAGCTAAACATGACTGTCAATCTCCCTTGGACTGGGGCTCAATGCAAGATCTCACCTTGTGGTGTAGTAATGCTACTAAGAAAGGTGAGGAATCAGCCCAGAACTACATGGGAGGAGCTGGCACCACTGTTTCCAAGGTTACTGTGGGTAATACACTAAGACGTCCTCTGAAGTCGGCTGACGCAGTGCCGCATCGGAACTGACGTCACTCAAAGTTTTTTATTAAATATCCACTAAAACACATCGTAGAAATATGGTTGAAACTTTGCCCGAATCCTTACATCTGTCTTTTTAAAACTGTTGATAAAAGAAGCTACAAGCTAATGAAAAAATTTTAAAAACACGCGTGAGTCAAACACATTTTCTGCACAGCAACGTACGTGGTTGCCCAAATGTTTATGACTCAGTGTAATAAATTAGTTACCGATAGGGCTGCAACTATCGAATATTTTTTAAATAGAGTATTCTGTCGATTTTTTCATCGATTAATCAAGTAATCGGATAAAATCACACTTTTGTGTTTTTAACACAATAATATTGATAGTGTGTAATGCAACATGAAAGTTCTCTTAAAATGAGCAAGCAATTGGCTGTTATTCCGCTTGGAGAAGCGCAGTTCACGTGCGAATGCTTTCAGTTTAGGTGCTGAAGCATTGAGGAAGTACTGTTATGGTAGGCCCAGTTCTTAATTTGTAAATCAAACGATGCCGGAACGCAAACAGCGGCATGAGACAAGGGGTCACTGAGGCCAACAATGTCACCGGATCGCACACAAAACGCAACGCTTAGGCACACAAATGTCAAAATAACAAGCCAATCCGTTTATATAAATTACTTTTAAATGATTTACGTGTGTTTTATAAGTGCAGAAGTGCATTTTAAGCCTAAATTCCAGCACTATTCAAACCTGAAACACAATGCAACATTAAAATTCATCAGGTAAATGTTCATTCCTTTTTTTGAGGGGTGTTTCTTTATACTACCACATATCGTTACGGACAACACTGCACAGAATTGTGACACGTCAAGTATGAACGCTTCCGCCGTTCGCGGAGTTGCACGCTACGGTCACTCGCGAAAGTATAACTAGCTTTTAGCTTTATGGAGATGCAGAAAGGCATTGCTAAAAGGGAGAGCTCTGTGATTTAGGAAGCCTGAATGTGGATCCTGTGTTTAAAAAATGTCTTTTATAGAATTTTTGGTCAATAACTATTGGTTCCGCCAGGATCCGGCTCAAATTATGCCCTGGGTAGGCCAGATCCGTTTTACAGTAAATACACTGCACTACGTTGTCCACCTTGCGCAGCGAAAAATGGTACCACACTTTTGAGATTTTTGCCCTTTTACGGACACCGCTATCTTCGTTTTCCGCCATTTCCATCAAAACAAATCACGCTGCCTTAAACCTGTGCGTCAGTTATAACAGTCAGTGTAAAACAATGATACCGGAGCTGCGTAGTAGTACAAAGCGGGATTTTAAACATTTAAAATAGATGGTGACATAAATTAAACGAAGCCTCGAGTATTTTTTGTAATCGAATTACTCGAGTTACTCGAAGAATCGTTTCACCTCTAGTTACCGAGCATTCATACCTCGCATCTGAGACTATACTGTCACGTAGGGCTACGCCCCCCTCTCCCCGCTGTCACTCCAATGTCTGTTCCTCGTGTTTTCTGTTATTCCTTGCCCATTAGTCCCACCCCTGTCATCATTAGTTAGCACCTGTCCCTAGTTTAGTTCCGTGTTCATATAGTCCCTGTATTTCCCCTGTCTGGTTGTCGGTTGTTTTGTCTACCAGTCGGCTTATGCTTTGTTCCTCCCTGTTCGCTGTTTTTCGTGAGTCTGCTCTGTGTTTCAGTTACCCGTTCCGTGTTTTCCCCGTTGTGTTGAGTCCAGTCTTGAAATGCCCATTTACCTGTCTAATCTGGATGGCTCTCCCGTTGTGACCCCTGCCAGCTACTTCGACTATGATTATGGAATTCCCTGTAATAAATCTCGCTCTTCTCAGCGTTTGTGTCCGCCTCCATGCTCTGCGCCACGCAGAACGTTACATATACATTCACTATTTCATCGACATCAGAGACGATTGGAGATAAATAATGGCTTGCCGAAAGTTTACAACAGCAGAAGTTCTCGCCGCGATTCTTGAAAGTAGAGAGGATGACAGTGGAGCTTCAGAGGTCGACGGCTTTGATTCCGCTGACGAAGAGGACTACCAATAGAAGAGATCCTTTCGAAGACGCGTAAGTGTATTTATTTTACCTTGAATTATTGTGCACTAGCAAACTAACTAGCTAGCTAACTATCTAAATGCATTTTCTGTACGACACGATTGAAATCTATTTGTGGTATCTATCTAGCTAACTATCAAAATGCATTTTCTGTATGACGCGATGATTTCTCTGCCTGCCAAGTGCGCAACCTCTTCACCACAGCCATCACCAGTGCCATCAACACCATCACACTCCTGGAAAACTGAAAAAGATCTAGACACTGCACCTCATATATTACAGGTTCATGGGGCTGCTTATTTACATGGGCATGGTCAAAATCACCAGCATCACGGATTACTGGAGACAGGATCACCTCTTTTCTTTGCCCCTGCCATCCAAAATCATGCCACGGGACAGGTACAGGACAATATCCTGGAATCTTCACCTCAGTGATCCTGATGAAGATGTGGAGAACAGAGGTGTCAAAAGTATTCACATTCATTACTCAAGTAGAAGTATAGATACTAGGGTTTAAAAGTACTTCTGTAGAATTGGAAGTATCAACTCAAGCTTTTTACTCAAGTAAAAGTGTTAAAGTACTGCTTTCAAAACTACTTAAAGTGTAAAAGTAATGTAAGGAAAAAAAGCCATTAAGGACAAAAGCTTAGGTCGCACCACTGGGGTCTATAGTGCACTAGCCCACAGAGGTGTTTTTTACATCTACACCTGATCTACAATTTGACAGCACAGATTCCGTGACTGTTTAAAATTGACATATGAACGCGACATGCAAAAAGTTATGTCCATTCAATAACTGCCTTTCACCGTTTCGTATTGTAGCAGCGAAACACCACGATGGAAGCCAGTTACTACTATAAACCCTTTAACTCACACTTCAGACATCCACAGCGCGTTGCCTCAGTATCACCAGTTCATACAAGTGGCATCAAGGAAGTATGAAACACTTAGTAATGACGCTTGTTTGTTAAACAATATTCTTTAGTTATCTGATAGTATGTTTAAGCGGGAAACACTAATGTGAGCGATATTGTTGGAATCTTCGTGGCGAATTAAAAAAGGTAGCGCGAGCTAACCAGTTAACGGACGCTCAACGGTTTTACGAGCTATAGCGGATGACGTCGCTCTTCCACCGAGTACTCCTGTTCACCGTTTATAAAAGTAAGTAGCTTTACTAACTGGCTAGCATTTGCTGTCAGTGGCCAACTTTCCCGAAGAACCAGTTTAGGAGCAGTTCTTTTATGTTATATTAAAATGTTAATGTTGAAAAATGGGCACATATGCCCATTGAAAATGAATGTACTTGAGTACAAGGGTTGGTTGGTCTTCCTGGCTACCAACATCCTCGCTGTTGCTTAGTTGGGACAGTTTGCTCGAATTCTCGAGTCTCTGCCACGGACATCTTTATACTAAGCTACGTACGTCTGCTACGTCCTCGCTGGAGTGTGACGTGACGTGTGCAGGTGTGATGGATCACGTACAAACTAATAGGGTGTCGGAATATTATATGTTTATACTTCTCATCCAACCCCAATCATATTCACTCTATCCGAATGGCGTGATTAGGATAGGGGTTTTTTAAAGCGATGACATGCCGGAATGAAAACAAGTCGAAATGAAATAGCAGTAACGAGGCTATTTTTAAAATGTAAGGAGTAGAAAGTACAGATAATGGTGTAAAAATGTAAGGAGTAGAAGTAAAAAGTAAACTGAAAAATAATTACTCCAGTAAAGTATAAATAACCAAAATTTCTACTTAAGTAAGGTAACGAAGTATTTGTACTTAGTTACTTGACACCTCTGGTGGAGAATGACCGAAGAAAGGGAACGGCCCAGCATGACAAACTCTTCCGTTTGAAGCCATCCATGGACAGTTTGAAGAATGCATGCAAGTCATTCTATCACCCCCACAGACAGCTGGCAGTCGCTGAGAGGATGGTGGCATCAAAAGCTAAAACCGGCATGACCCAGTACATGAAGGACAAACCTACAAAGTGGGGAGTGAAGCTGTTCGTCTTGGCTGACTCCAAGAATGGCTACACTGTGGACTTCACAGTATACACTGGGAAAAGCGACATCTCATCATTTTTGTGAAGTGGATGGACACATCTCCAAGATGCACATGGCTTATTCAGGAGAAACGGTTCCCAGGAGAATGAAATGGCAGAATGGCAGCTGGACAAAGGTTTCAATCCCCTGTCCAACACCAGTTCTGGACTACAACAAATACATGGGTGGAGTTGATCAATCGGACCAACTCATTCAGTATATCTCCACACAGCACAAGACAATGCACTGGTACCAAATTTTGTGGATATTGCGACAACAAACAGTTTTATTATTCACAAGGAACTCTGTCAGGCCCAAAACCTCCAACCAATGACGCCAACCAGAGTTTTCATGGAGACACTGACTGCTGAGCTCTGTGGTATGCCTCTACGCACAACACCTGCATGGACACAGGCAGGTCATATTCCAGTGGCCATCTCTGCTGGTGATGCAACGCTGTGTAGTTCAAGAGCTACCATAGGCCGGAAGAGGTGTGAACACTGTCTCAGCCAAGGCTTACCCAAGGACACACCGTGGAGGTGTAGGGAGTGCGATATTGCCCTCTGCATGCAACTGGACAGAAACTGCTTTGCTGCATGGCATGATAGTTGAACACAATTCAGCAAGTTTTTTCATCCTGTTTTGCTGTTTGCTTGCCTGTACTGTTTATGTCCTGTTCTTTGTTTCAATAAACAATGTTATTTTGGGGTGGGATGGGGTGAGACGGGGTGAAAAGGGGAGTTTGGGGTGGGACAGAGAGGAGATTGTACTTTGTATTGTATAAGTGAGGTAAATGAGTGGGGGATGGGGGGGGGGTAACAATGGGAAAGGGTTCTTATTCGAAAATGGAAAAGAAAATTACTTTGTAATTTGTAATGTTACACATTTCCAAAATAAAAGAATGTTATTTTGTTGAACACTTCTTCACTCTTATGTGAAGTAACATTAGTAAAGGTTTTATGAGATAAATGCAATATGAGATAAATGCAAAATAAAAAAAAATCGGACATAATGTTTTCATGTTTAGAGCCATATTTTTGGTATATGCTGTAGACTGGGTTACATCTAACCACTTTTGGAACAGAGCTGAGATTGTTGTGAACATTTTAATATGAAATATATGGGCATAATGTTATGAATAAGTATGTTTGGAGACACATTTACAAAAACATGCTTAAACAGAAAAACGGTTCCCCTGCTTAAATCAGCACACGTCCAGGCCCGTCTTAAGTTTGTCCATGACCATTTGGATGAACCAGAGGAGTCATGGGAGAAAGTTCTGTGGTCAGATGAGACCAAAATAGAACATTTTTGTCTTAATTCCACTCACTGGCAGTCATGGTCCTGTGGTAGGGAACTGGTCTTGTGGGTTCGATTCCCAGGCCTGAGGACATGACTGAGGTGTCCTTGAGCAAGGCACCTAACCCCAACTGCTCCCTGAGTGCCGGGCTAGGGCTGCCCACCGCTCTGGGCATGTAAAATTTATTTATATTGCGCTTTTCACAACACATGTTGTCACAAAGCAGCTTTACAATCGTATGGGTCCGGATCCCTAATGAGCAAGCCAGAGGCGACAGTGGCAAAGAAAAACTCCCTATGATGGTGGGAATTAGGAAGAAACCTCAGGAGGACCAAGACTCAAAAGGAAACCCATCCTCCATTGGGCATGTGTGCACCACAGCCTCCTAGTAATCACTTGTGTGTGTGTGTGTTCTAACTGCACAGATGGGTAAAAGCGGAGGACAAATTTCAATTGTGGGGGGAAAAAAATCACAATTGACAAATATGGCACATTTCATTCATTCCACCATGTTTGGAGGACAAAGAATGATGAGTACCATCCCCAAAATTTTTCTCTATTTTCAAAAATTTTCTTTATTTTCCTCACTGTACCTGCAAATGTTTACCCTGACAAATATTTTAAGTTTTACTAGGCGGCGTGATGGGTAAAGGTCACAGTCACAAGATGTCAACTTTACCTCTGGGTTTGTTTCTTCACACATCTCCTTGGAAGATTTGGTGTTTGCCTCAGAGATGCCTAGTTCCATACAGAATGATCACAGCACATTGTCAAATTCTGCCTGTCCTTAGATACTTTAACAGGTGCCTGTGTAATCAAAGCTCTGGCACCCCCAATTCATATGGCTCCTGGTATTCTGCTGAGCTTCCTTGTGCTGGCTATAATATGTCGATTAACCCCTTGACTTTCCCCAAGTCTCTAAACATTATTTAAAGTGTATAATATTCAACTTCCCCACACCTTCCCTTACACTTGGAAAGCGCAAATCTAAACATGTCTGGGAAGGGCTTAAAAGAAGCCTGCTATAATGCAACAGAATATTACTTCAGAAAACTAGGGATAGTCTCCCTCAGGCAGCACATCACTTAACCTGTTCCTTGTTTGTTTTCTTAATCAACACCACCGATACATCTCCCCAATGCTTTGCTTTGAGTCGTTCCAAGCCTCCTCAAAAAGTGCGAGATTGCTCCTCTCTAGTTTTTGCAACTGTTATGTTTTTTTTTTTTTGTTTTGGTTCTTTAAACTGTTAAAAGATGCAATATCAAACTTGCACTTTGCTTCTATTTATTAAATGGTCACAAAAAACACTTCAGTAAAAGATTAAAAAAAGAAAGCAAATTAACAGAGGGTGAGTTTGGTGTTGGTTATATGAAATTATTTTCTAAATAACGTTTTAAAAGGTCCAGCGAGTAAAACATGCTAATCAAAGGTATGATAGAACGCACTTGGCATGTAGCTAGCTATGTTACGTTAGCTACGTAGTTATTTGTTTTACCATATGTCATAGTATTTGGAGCTTCCAGCATTGATATTGTGAACAAATAAACATTCGAACGTAGCACTTTACAATAGAAAACAAATTCTATGTTGGCAGGTTTTACATGCAGAGCATGGTACTTTTACTCAAGTAAAGGACTAAAGGGAGGACTTTGGTTTTACCTTAACCCAGCCAACATGTCCACATGGGCCCCACATGTGATTTAACTGGGCAGTATGGGTTTTATCTGGGCGTGGGCTTAGAGTGGGCTTTTTGAAGGGTACTATTCGGGTCCCAGTTGAGTTACATTTGTGGGCCACATTGGGGTTATAAATCCCGGCCCCAGTTGGGTTATAGTTGGGACCCATGTGGGCCTGATTTTTAAAACAGCCTAATATTTTAAAAACAGACTTTTAAATACCATTTACAAAACAGACATTTTTACATAGTACTCAATTTCATACTGTTTATGGTAGAACTGGATATTTCTCTGGCACACAAACAAATAAATTGCATGCTGATATAGTTGTGAACTTGTGAAGCAGTTATAATAACCAAATCCATTTAAAATGTTAAAATAAAGTGAAAACAACAAAGTTAATGTTCCTGCTTCAGATTTATGGAATAAACCATTGCCTCAACTCCTCTCGTGCGCCCCCGCCCCCAACGAAAGTCTAGAACCTTCTCCTGCCTGGCCTGACTGAAAGCAAATTTGGAGATATCATTCACTGAGGTAAGAAATTAACTTTTTTATCCGGTTTCTTTAATTTTGTTATCAATGTGTAAAAGAACAAATATACAAAGAAAGAAAATTACCTGACGATATAATGCCTGACGTTATCTTTAATTCAAACATAGCTAAGTTAGCTAGCTAGCTTGATATTAGCTAGAATAACAGTTAGCCGTTAGTGTTGAAAGGTAGAATGCAAGCCGTTCATTTGTCATGGCTAAAAAGAATAATCTGTGGGAAAAATATACACATTTTAAACACTATGTTTACACATTTTCGACGTAACCCACCTAGATTAAGTTAATTAATTTTCCTAGATCAGCTAAGACATAGCAAAAGTGCAAATTTTCGATGTTGCTAGGCTAGCTAACCTAAGATAGTGAGTTAACCTATCAGATGAATGCTTCAGGTGAAGTCTCTGCTGTACATACCTAAAGCAATATTCAGTTGCTTTTCTTACTTTGCAAAACTGTTGTATAAGAGCACAGCACTGAACACTATTATCATAAGTAATTTCAGATTAGCTATTTTTAATAATACTTCCATGTAAATGACGACAAATGCTTGATCTATCCTAATAAAACACCAATTACTCAATTCATTAATAATTTTAAATAGAGGTGTGCTAAAAAATCGATTTACATATCAAAAATCAATTCTCATTTACTACGATTCAGAATCGCCAGGAGAAGTAACAAAAAACGCTGCAGCAAAATAAAACCCTTCCCAAAAATAAAGGCAAAGGAGATAGATACTCAAATAAGTAAAGAGAAAGCATAACAGAGAGAGGTGGCGAGAAGCAATCACAGAGAAAGCAGAGACTGGCTGAGAACGTACGGTTACGCCGGTTTAGTCTGAGACTGACTCTGGTGCCCCTAGCGACGGCTGGGGGAACAGCATCCGAGCCAGCCCTGACAGCTTGCAAAATAAAGCTCAAGAATTTTGGTAACACAACAAAAAGCATTTCATTTTACCAAAGCACTTTATTTTTGTTAATTAAATGTGAAAGACACTTTATTTTCTGTATTTGTCATTCTGTCTTGCAAAGCAGACTGTAATAGATCATGCAGGTTTTATAGACTGAAGCAGAAATGTTTATAAATCGATTTTGAATCTAATCGTGGTCACCAAAATCGGAATCAAATTGAATCATGAGATAGTCAACGATTCCCACCCCTAATTTTAACCTTAAAATGTCCATAAAACTTATGTTAAGAGTCTTTATAATCCTTTACTGCGTGTTGCTGGGTTGTGTAGTTTCTCATCTTGTAGAGAGAGAGAAGAGGGGAGGGAGAAACTGACAACATTATTAATTAAAGCACACAACAGTAACACTGCAGATTATCTAATCCACTTTCAGCAATGATAAACATCCTTCTCTGTGAATTTAAAACATGGTAAAGCATAAAAATCCTGTTTGTACTATTAGCACACTAGGCCTGTTTAATGGGGATGCATTTTCTGCACCACCTGGGTCCTGACCATAATACACTGTACAGAAGGCTATGCCAGCTCTATGAAGGCTCAAGCCAGCTTCTAGTTTGCACAGGATAATAAAACCTGACCAGTACTCCCTCAAATATACTATACAATTAATTAATTTGAGCTGTTGCAGTTACTCAAAAATTCCAAAGTGATGTGTTAGGTGTACATAAAACATTTAAAAACTCCAATATAGGAGCCGTCAGGGTTTTGGAAAGTAAAAATGACAATGATTTTCACATGCCCTCAGTCACATTATCACAAATGTGTAGCTCATTATTGATTACTTACATCTGTTCTGCGTTCCTTTTTTGAAAGTCTCTCTGCGCTCTCAATGCACAGTTTCTATCACGGTTGCGAGCATTGGTAAACCACTTTGAGACATCTCTCTCAACATCTTTTTAGTTAGATTCTGAAGAAAAGCATTTTGCTTTAGGCCACCTACAAAACAAAATTTAAAATTCAGCTAGAATAAACTGAGGCAAAAAGAACCACCACATGTTACTTTCCAGATCAAAGAGCACCAAAACGAGAAAACCGCTATCTAACTTGGACCCATTACAAGAATGATTAGTAGCTGTTTATCCATAAGACAATACTCTTTTCTGCTATACACAAGATTGTCTATATGGTAGATTAGGACTACGATAATTTGTTTTTCCCCCTCATACTGGGATTAATACTACACAGCTCTACCTTAGAAATGCAGTCATTTGTATTTGGTATATTTAATGCCTGTTCTGTTCAGGACACGACTTACTATTAACTGTAAAGGTTTATCACTTAATTAATGTCGTGCTTTGATCCTCTTTCACCTAGCACAGCATGCTCGTTGATTGCAAGAGAAAACATTACCAGTCTTGTCTTTATCCTTTTATTAAATGTATACAAAAATACAGAGTGCTCTGGAGAGAACACACACAAGCCTATCTACTCTACCCTATGGCTCTGTGCGCAGGTCTCTGCCCGACCAATTTTCCTCCTGTTCTATATATTGTGGCCTGGGTATAAGCCCCCCCGTTTCTTTTGGACTTTCCCTAACCTAGCCTGTTAGACAAAGGCTGATTGTCTAAGACATTCACAATCCGCTGAGCTCATCTTGTTTTTTCCCTAAATCTTACAATGACTTTTGCCAATTATGATTTTCACAGACTTAATAGTGGTTCCATACATAGGAGTTGCACGTAGATCACATACGTTAAACATACAGATGTTTCCTTACTAAGAGTGGGAGAGAGGCCTTCGCTTCCTGGTCCTGTCAAACTGATATACATTCGTATTCTTCTTCTTAAGCATCCTGTTCTTTTAGAAAACGACAGGCACTTGGAATATGGGACAGAGCATACAGGCCTTTTCTCAGACACACTTGATAATTAGCTATTTGATTAATACTATACTGTAAGCAAAACATAAAGTGATTAATATTAGAAGTTTAATTAATACTTTAAGACTGGTCAAATTATATATGGATTATGATAAGCTGCTTGATCAATACTGTAATGTAAACAATATATGAAGGGATTAAAATGCAAATCTCAACAATTCCCCCTTTTTGATCTCTAAATAGATCAAACTTTAGGTTAATCCAAAACTACCTTCTCATCTTCTGACTCCAACAATGACATCATACCCAATCATCTTTGTGGATCCTCCTTCTCAATCTTACTGCTGATTAAGCTTCCCACTAAGCTTCTTCTATATTGGAATATACCAACATCCACATGTAATCATAATAGCCTAAAATATACCCACAGAAGTTAACACAGACATAATAAGACCTTTATATTTTCCAAATTGTCCTTCCAACCAGTCAGTAACCAAATATTGTCTCCTGCATACCCTGTAGTTAATTCAATTATCTGCTGTCGGTTCCATTTAGTATAATGTGATCGGATGCCTTATATAATTTCTGATGTATTAGCTGCGAGTGTTGGTCCCGGTGTTGGGACAGGTCTTAATAAGGCCTGAGGTGTCTGAGCCCGATTGGCCCACTCCTATGAACTAGTGTCTTTATATAATACTGGTCTCCAAGCCAGTCTTGACACCATGGACGTAGTTTTGATTTCATAAGTGGGGACACAACCTGGGGTGGGGAACTATTGAGCGGGGGGGGGGGGGGGGGGGGGGTGAATGAAAATTGTTGAGCGCTGTGAACAAAAATTGTTGAGCGGGGGGGGGGGGGGGGGGCTCAGAGCTGCATGATCCTAGTGCTAGATTTGTCGCTATTTGGATATTGTTTTTTTAACCGTTAAAAAGTGGGGGGGACATGACTTCGTCGCTACTTAAATATTTGGTTTTAACTGTAAAAACTGGGGGGGACCAAAACCGGCTTTTGAAAAAGTGGGGGGGACATGTCCCCCCCGTCCCCCCCCCAAAACTACGTCCGTGCTTGACACTCTTGCCCCGTTAAAATCCCATATGGTCCACTTCTCACGTACTGCCCCCTGGTACACATCTGAGCTTCGGCTCTTAAAGGACAAAGGGCGACAACTCGAGCGATTGTGTCGCAAAACTGGTTTGTCCATTCACAGGGACATGTACAAGGACCACATGATTCCTTATAAGGATTCTTTATCTCGAGCTAAATCTGACTACTATAATGGTTTAATTGTTTCTATGAAAGGTGACATTAGATCACTGTATGCACTTTATAACAAAACTGTTCAAAGCCCGGACTCCATTCCACCGCATCTCTGTACTACCACCTTGTGTAATTCTCTAATGTCATTTTTCAATGAGAAAATAGAGACTATCTATAAATCTTTTAGAGCTCAGCCGGTAACTGTAACTGTTCTTGAACCACCCAACTCTCCCCAACCGTCTCCTACATTTCCTAGATTAGTGTCCGACTCCTCTCTTTCTCCAACTCATTTGTCATCTTTCTCTCTTCCTTCTATTTCGGAACTCTCTAATCTCATCTCTAAAGCTAAGCAATCCACCTGCACACTGGACCCTCTTCCCACAACACTGGTTAAACCCTGTCTTCCTTCATTACTTCCTCTTATTACTGCTATCATTCCCTCCTCTCTCACGACTGGGATTGTACCAACAGCTTTTAAAACTGCAGCTATTGTAAGGCAGGTGGTGCGCACGGGCACACACTGCTTGGTGTTAGACTAAAGGGACCCAAAAGCCGAACCATAAACAAACAAAAACAAAGAACTGAAACCTCCGCCAAAAGGAGTGCGGGAAAAGAGAAAAAGAAAAACCCTACAGTTAAATATAATGAAGGGTAAAACACAGTGAACTGAGAAATAACGCGGAGGGAACTCGACGCGCAGTAAATACTAAAAGAAAGGAAAACCAAATCAGAATGACAACAGAAAGACGCGGAAAAGCTCAACGCGAATACGAGAGAGAGAGAGAAGGCAAGGGAAACAAACTGCCAGGGAAGGGCTGACCATAAAGCCAAACGTGGCAAAAAACAAAACCTTTCCTAACTAAAACAAAAAACTGGATAGGAAGAATATAGCGGGGGGAAAACTTGAGAATGGTCCAAAGGACGCAGGAGAGCGAAGAGAAAACACTGCAGAGCAGGACGAGAGAGAGTAACGTAAGGAAAACCACGATACCGGCTGACCGCTTGAAAAGACCAAACAACTCAGCAAAGACGAGTCGCAGCCGGCTTCCTTAAGAAGGATGAGATCCGGCTGCGGCTCATCTTTGCTGATTGCGTGTTGTGGAATGCGCACGCCTTCTGGTATGCATGGCATGCGTAGAGGAGGGACCTGCCCTGACGGGGGACCGTGAGCGCCCTCTGGTGGTCACGGGCGGGGCAGCGCTGGGGCCTGCCCTGACAGAGCCCCCCCCCCTAGGCCCGCGACCCCGCGGGCCAAGAGCGACGGCCCGGTCGCGACGGAAGTCCCGGATCAAGGCAGGGCACAGGATGCGCGAAGCTGGAACCCAGCTGCGTTCCTCCGGCCCGTAGCCCTCCCAGTCCACCAGGAATTGCTCCCGACCCCGAACCCTACGCACGTCAAGGAGGCGCCTGACGTTGTAAACCGGACCGCCCCCAACGATTCGCGGAGCCGGGGGCGACGGAGCTCGAGGCAGAGTGCACAGAACCGGCCGCAGCTTGGACACGTGGAAAACAGGATGGACACGAAGGGACGAAGGAAGCTCCAGGCGATAAGCAACGGGGTTGACCCGCCGAACCACCTTGAAGGGCCCCAAGTACCGTGGGGCCAGCTTCCGAGTACCCCCTCGAACCGGCAGATCCCTGGCGGACAACCAGACCCGCTGACCAGGGCGGAACGAGGGAGCAGGGAGTCTGTGTTTATCGGCCTGGCGACGTTGGGCGTTGGAAGCGGACAACAGGGCCCGACGGGCACCCTTCCAGGCCATCCGGCACCGCCTGACAAGGGCCCGAGCCCCAGGAACCGCGACCTCGTCCTCCTGTTCGGCAAACATAGGGGGAGGGAACCCGTTGAGACATTCGAACGGGGACATCCCCAGGGACGAGTGCCACAGAGTGTTGTGGGCGTACTCTGCCCACACAAGACGGTCTGCCCAGGTAGACGGGTTAGCGGAGGCCAGACAACGTAGGGTCTGCTCCAGGTCCTGGTTGACCCTCTCGGTCTGGCCGTTGGACTGGGGATGAAATCCCGAGGAGAGGCTAGCCTTGGCCCCCAGCAGCCCGAGGAAGGCTGCCCAGAAACGGCTGGTGAACTGGGGCCCTCGGTCGGAGACCACGTCGACCGGGAACCCATGAGCCCTAACCACGTGCCTCAAGAACAATAGCGCTGTCTCTTGGGCAGAAGGCAGCTTGGGCAACGCCACGAACTTAGCCGCCTTGGAAAACCGGTCTACCATGACCAGGATGGCCGTGTTGCCTCGTGAGGCCGGTAAACCGGTTACGAAGTCCATGGAGACGTGAGACCATGGTCGCGAAGGCACCGGAAGAGGGTGCAGGAGACCTAAGGGCTTGGACCTGGAGGCCTTGCTGCTGGTACATACAGCACATGCGGCCACAAAGCCCTCAATGTCCTTACCCATGCTGGGCCACCAGAACCTCCTGCGAATGAGTTCGGCAGTCCGCCGAGACCCAGGATGAGCAGCAAACAACGACACATGACCCCATTGCATGACCCCGTTCCTTTGGCTTGAAGGAACGTACAACCGCCCAGGCGGTCCACCCCCAGGGTCAGGCTCAGCCACAAGAGCCCGTTTAATGGCGGCCTCGATATCCCACTGAATGGGAGCCAAGATCTTAGTGGCTGGCAACACCGCGTCAGGGGCAGCCGAACCGGCCTGCGGCTCCCACTGGCGGGACAGAGCATCGGGCTTGACGTTCTTGGAACCAGGGCGGTAGGACAGGACGAAATCGAACCTGCTAAAAAACAGGGCCCACCTAGCCTGTCTGGGGTTCAAACGTTTAGCCTGTTGGAGGTAGGCCAGGTTTTTATGGTCCGTCCATACCAGGAACGGATGTTTGGCCCCCTCCAACCAATGCCGCCATTCCTCCAGGGCGGTCTTAACCGCCAGCAACTCCTTGTCCCCAACATCGTAGTTGCGCTCGGCGGGTGTCAAACGGTGAGAGTAAAAGGCACAGGGACGGAGTTTAGGGGGCGTCCCTGTCCTCTGGGACAACACCGCTCCGACCCCTTCGTCCGAGGCGTCGACCTCCACGGTGAAGGGGAGCTCAGGGTCGGGCGTGGCAAGAATCGGGGCAACCACGAAACGTGCTCTAAGGGCGTCGAAGGCCACCTGGGCCTCAGGGGTCCATGCAAATGGCCCCGGGGATTTTCTGGTCAGGGCGGTGAGAGGAGCGGCTACTTTGCTGTAGTCCTTAATGAAACGGCGGTAGAAATTGGCGAACCCCAGAAACCGCTGCACTTGGCGAAGCGTTGTGGGAGCAGGCCACTGAGCTACGGCCTTAGTTTTAGCGGGGTCCATAGCCAGCCTGTTTTGTGAGATGATGAAACCCAGAAAGGGCACCTCAGTGGCGTGGAAGACTGACTTCTCTAGTTTGACATAGAGGTGGTTCTCCAGCAAAAGCTGGAGAACCCGACGGACGTGCTTGACGTGCTCTTGCTGTGAGCGACTATATATCAATATGTCGTCAAGATAGACGTACACATATCGGTCCAGGGCTTCTCGCAGAACGTCATTGATGAGCCTTTGGAAGACAGCGGGGGCGTTCATGAGCCCAAACGGCATGACTAGGTACTCGTAATGACCAGACGGGGTGATGAAAGCAGTCTTCCACTCGTCCCCCTCCCTAACCCGAACCAGGTTGTACGCGCTCCGGAGGTCCAGTTTGGTAAAGACCCCGGCCTGCTGAAGGGACTCAAAGGCAGTGGCCATGAGAGGCAGCGGGTGGCGATCTTTCACGGTGATTTTATTAAGGCCCCTGTAGTCGATACACGGCCTTAACCCCCCGTCCTTCTTGCCCACAAAGAAAAACCCTGCCCCAGCCGGGGACGTGGATGGCCGAATGAGACCGGCCGCCAAGGCTTCCTGGATGTACAGGTCCATGGCTTTACGTTCGGGCCTAGCGAGAGAGAACAGCCTACCCCGGGGAGGACTGGTACCAGGTAGCAGGTCGATGGCTATGTCATAGGACCTGTGAGGTGGAAGGACGCTGGCCTGTTTCTTGCTAAACACCCGTTTAAGGTCGTGGTAGACAGAGGGAACCCGACTGAGGTCAACGGATTCAGGGGGCCCATCGGGACAACCGGTTTTGTGGGCAAGGAGACAGGACTGTTTACACGTAGAACCCCACTGACTAACCGTCAGGTTAAGCCAGTCTATCTCGGGGTTGTGACGCTGGAGCCACGGAAGACCAAGGATAAGCGGTGTTTTGGGGGCACTGATGACATACAGGGTAAGGTGCTCAGCGTGTTCTCCTACTGACAGTTTGACGGGAATGGTTTGGTTGGCGACCTCCCCCGAGGATAGCGACCTGCCGTCTACGGCAGCAACAGATAGAGGCGTGTGAAGGGCGAGCAACGGCACCCCAAGGTCCTTGGCCAACGTGGCATCTATAAAGTTACCTGCTGCCCCTGAGTCAATGAAGGCCAGCTGTCGATGTTCGGTAGAGCCCCGCCATGACAGGGTTGTGTGAAGGCTCAGACCAGTGTATTGAGGAGAACCCGAGAGGCCCGCCGGTGGTCTCTCGTCTACCGGCGGGCCCTGGCTTTTCCCTGTAAGTCAGGACAGGTGGCGATTTTATGACCCGGGCTACCGCAGTAAATACACCGGCCCTCTGACAGACGCGTTTGCCTCTCCTGCGGGGTTAACCGGGTCTGCCCTATCTGCATAGGCTGCTCCTTATTGTCCTCGCCAGCTTCACTGCTTGAAACCGGGGGATTAAACCTAGGTGCGTGCGTGGCGGTGTTGCTGTGGGAGCGGTGCCGATGCGTGCGTTCCCGCAACCTGTTTTCCAGCCGAACCACGAGACCAATGCATGCGTCGAGGTCGCCGGGGGGCTCGCGGACAGCCAACTCGTCTTTAAGGTTGTCATTAAGCCCCTCCTGAAAAACCGCCAGCAGGGCTGCGGATTCCCACTGGCTCTCAGCTGCTAGTGTTCTGAACTCCAGGGAATACTCAGAGACTGATCGCTTCCCCTGGCGCAGACGCAACAACCGACTACCCACTACTCCCCCCGAGGCAGGATGGTGGAACGCCTGCCGCATGGCCTCGGAAAAGCGGTCGTATGAAGCACACAGCTCTGGCTGGTTTTCCCAAACCGGGGTTGCCCACGCCAATGCCTTCCCAGAAAGCAGTGTCACTACGTAGGCCACCTTGGCCTTTTCGGTGGGGAACCGAGACGGCTGCTGCTCAAACACAAGGGAGCACTGAAGCAAAAACCCCCTGCATTCCTCCGGATCCCCTGAGTAATGTCTAGGCGCCGGCAGAGCGGGCTCTGTGCGTGTCACGACAGCGGGGGGTTCGGGTGCAAGGGGTACGTTAGCACTGGCAGGCTGTGGTGTGGCTTGAATGGCAGCCTGCAGCGTTACGGTCAAGTTCTGTAGCTGACCTAAGATCCGCTGCAGCGTCTGCTCGTGACTGCCCAGCAGTTGTCCTTGCTGGGCTACAGCAGTTCTCAGATCAGCTACAGCCTGTGGTAAGGCTGGGTCCATGTTTATGGCTGAGTTGTTCTGTAAGGCAGGTGGTGCGCACGGGCACACACTGCTTGGTGTTAGACTAAAGGGACCCAAAAGCCGAACCATAAACAAACAAAAACAAAGAACTGAAACCTCCGCCAAAAGGAGTGCGGGAAAAGAGAAAAAGAAAAACCCTACAGTTAAATATAATGAAGGGTAAAACACAGTGAACTGAGAAATAACGCGGAGGGAACTCGACGCGCAGTAAATACTAAAAGAAAGGAAAACCAAATCAGAATGACAACAGAAAGACGCGGAAAAGCTCAACGCGAATACGAGAGAGAGAGAGAAGGCAAGGGAAACAAACTGCCAGGGAAGGGCTGACCATAAAGCCAAACGTGGCAAAAAACAAAACCTTTCCTAACTAAAACAAAAAACTGGATAGGAAGAATATAGCGGGGGGAAAACTTGAGAATGGTCCAAAGGACGCAGGAGAGCGAAGAGAAAACACTGCAGAGCAGGACGAGAGAGAGTAACGTAAGGAAAACCACGATACCGGCTGACCGCTTGAAAAGACCAAACAACTCAGCAAAGACGAGTCGCAGCCGGCTTCCTTAAGAAGGATGAGATCCGGCTGCGGCTCATCTTTGCTGATTGCGTGTTGTGGAATGCGCACGCCTTCTGGTATGCATGGCATGCGTAGAGGAGGGACCTGCCCTGACGGGGGACCGTGAGCGCCCTCTGGTGGTCACGGGCGGGGCAGCGCTGGGGCCTGCCCTGACAGCTATTACCCCGATTTTGAAAAAACCTGGTGCTGATCCGACTGATTTTAATAACTTACGCCCTATCTCCAATCTGCCATTTCTGTCAAAAATACTGGAGAAAGTAGTTTCAAGAACACCATCCTTCCATCACATCACTCCTGTTCTGCACCAGCTACACTGGCTCCCAGTTACACAACGCATACAATACAAAATCCTTCTCCTCACTTTCAAAGCAATTCATAATCTCGCACCTCCATATATATTAGACCTTATTAACATCACCTCTCACTCTCGATCACTGAGATCGTCTGCTTCTACACACCTGTCTGTCCCCATTACACACCTCAGCACCATGGGCGGTCGGGCGTTCAGTAGCTCCGCCCCTATATTGTGGAATGCTCTTCCCCCAGACTTGAGAAACTCTCAATCAATCATACATTTTAAGTCAGGTCTCAAAACTCATCTTTTTAAATCTGCTTATAACTGCTGATCTCTATGGTCTGTTCATTCATTTATTCATTTTTATTGTTATATCTTATTTTATTTTATTATCTGCCGCTTTTACTCTATTATTTCTGTTTTTTGCTTCATGTAAGGTGACCTTGAGTGCCAGAAAGGCGCCGTTAAATAAAATGTATTATTATTATTATTACTCCTATTACTAGATATACGGCACACGACCTGTGCTGGGGATGTGCTAGTACTACAGATGAAACATCCCAATTAGTAACTAGTTTTTTGGTAGGATGTGCGTCTCTCTGAGAAAATAATGCTAACCCTTGAACTTTATACTTGCTAAATGACCGTTCCAGCCGGCCAGTAGTAGGATTGTCAACTCCTGAAGCTTTATGTGAAACTCTCCAAGCAAACTCAAATTATGCAGTTTCCATTAAAACAATATTGGCTTTGACCCACCATGGACCCACATAGACAGGGGGCAGTCCCCTGTAAGATCCTGGTGACCCACCATGCTGTTAAATACTAACAATCACACTGCTACTACTTTCAATAAAAATACAAAAACATATAGTCAAATAAACAATGTTACACAAGGCCTGTAAAACAACATTAGAAAATATTACTAAAAATCCAAATCCATCACAAAACTTTTACTCCATCTCTGCCAGCGTCATCTATTCTTCTGCCCGCGTTGGAGGTGAGGATAGACTGTCCTCCTGATGTACCTCTGCTCTCGGGTAAATTATTCTGACCCGTTGCTTGAGAGCTCCGTATCTCGGCGCGCTGGTTCTGATGCTCAGCACCGGCTGAGGTTGTACCACGTTTCTCCTTTGCCCTTCAGTAGGACGGAGTGTGATGTTCCCTTCAGTGACCTCGACTGGACTGGTCCACCTCGGCTCTGACCACTTCCTTTGATGACCTTGAGCAGGACCCATTTGGTGACGGGCAGGTCTGCTCATGATGTTGGTTCTGACTCCTCTCCTTGTACCTGGACAGAATAAGCTTCACAAATTGCTTTTTAGTGCATTGTAACCTTCTTTGTACGACCCCGAGTGTACCTGTCCGGTTTCGCAAGCGCATTGGGGGACCCCCGAAAACTTCTCACTGTCATGAGCTCAAACGGAGTGAATCCTGCAACAAAATTCACTGAAGATCTTCTGGCCAACCATACAAATACATTTACCTGCACATACCTTTACCTTTATATTTACCATTTATAATTTTCACTTTAACCTGAGATTGAGAATGATAAACCAACCCATATTTGTGTCTCAAACCCAAATTTTGTTCCACAAATTTTAGCTCCTAGCTAGTGAAGTGCATCCCATTATCTGAGCACACTTAATTTAGTAAACAATGGTGCAGTATCCAGTAATTTTATCAACATTTTGCAGACTGACTTAAAGTCCTCTGCCCTGGTGGAAATGCTTCTACCCAACCTGAGAATTTATCCACAACCTCTAACAAATACCTTAATCCTGTATTTGTATTAACATATCCATGTAGTCAATCTGAATTTCTTCTCCTACATCCATTGCATATATAATCTTACATATGTGTATTTCCTTACACTATTCTCTGCTGCTGTAACAATGCAAATTTCCTCACTGAGTGATTAACAAAGAATTATCATATCATATCTTATCTCCTGTGGTCCAGGGAACTTGCCTAGACCTGGTCTTAAAGCATGACAGCTGTTATGCACATTGCAAATATCACATTTCTCTGTCCAGTCTGCTATTACGTCAGTATAGGTGCCATCAGTAACTAAAATTTTCCTTCATTTATTTTTACCCACGTGCTACCCAGTGTGCCTCAGTTCACACTGGTTTGATCGATTGACTCTGTACCCCGTTTGGTCCTTCCCAGACTTCCTTATCTCTTACCATCTTTGTTCAACAATGCCATTTTATTTTATTTCATTAATTAATTTATTTATTTAATTTTTTCTCTGGGGTAGATTTTTCCTGTAGTTTAAGTAGCTCTGGGCCCTGTGGTAGAGGAGATCACTCCTCGTCTGCCCTGCAAACCATCTGATGGGCTCCTGTGACACAGCCTGCTTGCCTGTGTCTCTCAGCTCGCCCCCCTTTTGATATCTTGTAACTGTGTGTGTGCGACTTCTGCTTCATGCTGTGTGCAGTCTACCAGGAAGTTGACTTCCTCTCCCCCTTTTCCTGAAATCACATTCAGGACTGTGTTTCAGAAACTTCTAAGAATGGTACGTTTTAATCAGCAACTGCCAAGTCCACGGCCTGTGCCAATGCCTGTTTTAGTTTAATGTATTGTCTTTCTCTGTAGTGGCGAAATACTATGAATTTAATAAACTAGGTATTAAAAGATTTAAATTAGCTCACTCTTCAGAAAGTTAGTTGTTACCCAATGCCTTGCTGTACTCTGTAAAAAAATATTTTTGACTTTGTAAATATAATTAAGTTCATTTAAGTACTATCTAAAAGAATAATATATTCCCGGCTGGTGACTTAAGAATCTTACATAAAATTATATACAATACTTGGTGTTTCTTTATAATAGTTTGTCTTCAAATACATTTGTATATTTTAGTCTAAATAGCAAAGTAAACAATAAACATTTTGTAGTTAAATACACTGAAATTATGAGTAAACATTACTTAAATATATACTTTGTTAAATTTACTTGCTGTTTCTACGTGGAAAAACTTTCCTAAGTTTTTTTTTTTTTTTTTTTTTTTTTTTAGTAAACCATACTCCAAATTTTTCAGTGTACTGGCTCTCCTTATCATGCTTACCTACTCCTTTCCCATGTGACCAGTGTGTGAAGCTAATGAGATGTGTGGAGTGGCTGAATCTCCCATCATATACCAGCACTGCTGGGCATGTCTCAGCTTTACAGGGGTTGCAGCACCCCCAGGCCCCAGTAGCTGTTCCTCAAATTCCTCCCCATGAATTGGATCCCCTCCTGTGTCATAAAACAAAATAACATGAAGTGGGTCGGGTGGCAGGACATTCAATCAAAGTGATCCGGCTTCCAGGAAATGAACTGGGAGTGGACGCCCCTCGCGGTTCATGAGTGAGGCTTCAGGAAACCCCTGTAGATAGCAACCGTGGAGGCCAGTCTGTGGACATCAGGAGTCTGCTGTCTGTGAACAGTGCATTTGTAATGTCTCTTCCACAGGTTAACAGGTGAAGTCTTTGATCTCAGGAACCTGTGTTTAGTGGCCTGCTTGCCGCATTGTACAGTCATTAGAACAGTTCTGTGCGGACTTTGATATTCTCCAGCCAGAAATGATAGTCTTTGAGTACCGCCAGTGAGGGACAACGTAGGGTTTGCCGTAGCTTTGCTGTCCGAGTTCTCATCAGGGCCCCGCCATTGCCCTGGTGCTGCTGAAGGGTTTGGTGCTGGACCTCTGACCTCTGGCCCTCCTTCATCCTACGGTTCTGTGGGGACTCTTTTTCGCCCAATGACTCTCCTGAACAGAAAGAGAACATCCACCCCACCTGCCACAACGAAGTTGCCAGGATCACTGTGACCTTCCTTGCCCCTTCCCAAAACCCCTTCTTCTAAAATTTAGGTTAGACCCAAACTGTTGATACTACTGCATAAAATAATACACTTAGGGGACATATTGAGGTCTCTGGGGCGGACCCCCGCTCTGAGGGCTGTTGTAGTGCAACAACATGCTCAGAGACATTTCATCTCTGCCCAGCTTCAAGAAGAGTCTCAAAACCTTCCTGTTTAAATCTGCTTTTAATTAAGAAACTCCAACTCTGTTCTAATTGCCATCTTATTTACTTTATTGCAATATTTTCTAGTATTTTATAATTTGTCACTTTATTACATTATTTTATTAGGTTTGATTCCTTTTTATCTTTAATTTCTTTTAGCATTTTCTTTTTGTCTTTAATCCCTTTTAATATTTCCTTTTTTATTATTATTTATTTATTCTATAAAACACTTAAGAGTTGCATGTATGCATGAAAGGTGCTATACAAATACAGATTATTATTATTAATTTTTCCCTAGTCACTTTAACTGGCATCAGGTTCCTCATATTGAACTGACAACTCACAGACCCATTCCAAAAATTAGAAAAACATGGAAACATTGATTAATATCCAAAAAACTACTTTCATGGATTATATATTCAGGGCCCGCAGTGTAAACGATTTCAAGTATTTATTTTTTTATGTTTATTTATTATTATAATTACCCCTCCTCTAAGTCTCCCAGAGCCAAGCTCTTTCCTGCTGACAGCTTGTCCAGTTTAACTAGCCAACTGCCTCCTCCCTCACTGAGAGTTGGTCAGACAGGGCAGTGACGTCAGTCAATGGCAGAGGCTGATATTCTCCAAGGCCAGTGGGCCTGTGCACAAATGGCATGTTTAAAACTTCCTATAATTTTGATTCACTTTTCCTAGATCTAGTGCCCTGGTACGGGCCTACAGACTCATCAACTCAGAACACTCTAGTGCAAAATGCTGGAGTGAGAGAAGCTGTTCTGTGACATTACGTCATTCTTCTCTGGCTTCTATCAGTTCCTCTACTAGGGAGACACTTCCTGACTTCAAACCATTGCCCCGCATTGTTTCTCTCTCCGACATGTTACCTTCACTCTCTTCACTTACCCCTGTGTGTGTGCTATATATAACTAACTCCATCCAAGTCCCTTCTAAAACGCAGTTAACACTTTTTACCCCACGGCACGAGTTCCCTTTTTCTAGTCTTAAAGTATTAATATCTAGTATCAAGGGCGGTTCGCGCTTTTTAAACTCAACGACGTCGGTTTTATCTATTAGTACAGTTTCTACTATTACATTAATTCCTGAATAAATTCCTTTTGCTGCACGTTTGTGTCTCAGATCTAAATCTTTTCCGCGTTTGATAATTTTGCGAGTTAAACGTGCGCACTTTTAACCAGTCGGTCTATTTTCCGAAGATGTAACGATTCTCGGTTAGGAGGCGGATGCAAATACACGAATGAAATGTAACTTTTAGAGCGGCGGGAATGCTTGTCTAAGCACACTGTCCTCACGCGACAGGTGCACGCGCGGCGAGGCACTTTTTCTCAAGACGTCCAACTAAGATTGATTACTTTTACTAAATACAGAGGAAGGACAAAACCAAGGCATAACTACAAAAAACAATCATCATTTCAACACCCACTTACAATTTAAAACTAGAACACCTCAGACAAAGAACAGACTATACTATTTGTTTAACAACGAAGGAAGAAATTGAACAGATGACTCAGCCAATATATAGATGGGATACAGAGAAACCACTAACATTTAACAGGACAAACCCAACAACCAATTAAAATATAAAAGACCGTCAGCATAGCGAACCCAACTAATCGGCACACGAACTTATTAACAACTGAACTTGATTTATGATCCCTAAGGTGTAGTCTGAGACCAAAGCAAACTATAACGTAGACGAAAGAACTCATACGAACGCCAGATGAACGAATGAAAACGCTTAACCCTTAACCAAACACAATATGTGAACCTCAAAGGTATAGTCAGACTAGGGGAAGGCCTGAAACGTAGACGACACTCAAACAATGACAATATATGAATAAAATAGACTTAATTTATACACGAAACATGAGGGAATGGCAATAACATGACAACACTACACAAACATGGCATGAAATAATTCACACAGTACAACTACATAAACTGATGAAGGGAAACTTAAACCAACGCACATAATCAAGTACACAAATCAATCAACTTAGATGCATAGACATCACATTAACAGAGAACGATACCGGAGTCGCAAGGACTCATGGGAAGCAGCGCTGTCCCCCATTGGACCGACGCCTCAATATCAAAATATACAACACTAATAGTTGAAATTAGCCATAATCTCCGAACCGTCAGAACACATATTTCAACGCTACGGTTATACTTAAACTATGATCATGAATGCCACACACCTGCTCTAGTGCTATATGAACCGATAAGAATATATTTGTGTTAACTAAATAAGTTACATACACTGAAAGCTGACAACATTGCAAAAACTCATTTGAAGAAATGAGAAACACTCATTTTAAAACTCATACATTTGGGCTGCAGCGGGGTGATAACGAAAGGTTCTTCAATCAATATGCACAACCAGAACAACTCTTCATGCACACTGTGCAGTGGTCCGATTCAAACAGGCCCCACCCCTACCAATCATAAACTTAACATATTCAGTTATCTTTTACTTACTACATGATCATTGCAATGCCTATTTCAGCTCAATAATGATAACAACTAGTTTTATTTAGTAATGGCAATATTTTATTTTTTTATTTTTTTATAAAACATGAAATAATAATTAATGATTACTAAAATAATTAATTAAAACCAAACCTGGGTGTACAGTGCACGGTCCTAACTTGGTCACCCAAACTTTTTAATGTCGCATAACAGTCAGCCACTTCTTATGATTTTCTTCAATAGTATAAATCACTTTACTGGTCATATTCATCTGTTCCTCTAACGTATTTAATTCTACGTCAAACTGTTTGTATGACTTCTGCATTTCCTCACATGTTGATAAAAAACAGATACTCACCTGAAGTTTTAAATATAGAATAAGAGTTCTGTTCTGACACCGCGAGGTTTTACCACCCTCAATCAATTCAGGTTATTTGTCCGGCTTTTTGCTTTGTCCAAATTAAGCCTATTTATGGATTCCTCCGGTCCAAAGGTCAACTCAAAACCTAGCTCGCGGGGACTCGAACCCCTGCGTATCCCAATCGTCTCGTCAAACGAAAGGTTCGGTTCGCCAAACCACGGAAATAAAGCAACTTAAGCCGGTAGGGACTCAAACCCTTTTTACCTTAGGGACTGAAACCCTATTCCTTGGTTACAACTTTTTAACCATATACTTTTACCTTTTTAGACAAAAGACTGGATTTAATTTAGAATCATCCAAGTACTGTCAGTTCACCACAATTTGGTTACAATTCAATTTTGCAGATTTAGTGTTTAACTGGCTCTGCCTTACCACTGTTCTTGTGCCGGCACGGACGAACTGACAGTCATTAGATGAGAAAAAAAAGTTCCAAAATATCCTGCAATCACGTCGGGTGTCACCAATTGTCGTGTGTAACGGACTGACTAGGAAGTTGAAATAAGTTAACCAGTACTGAATACAAAGGGTAAGTGTTTGAGGTTAATTAATAGGAAATATAAAGGGAATACTGTGGGCCAATCAGAAAACCTAGGATCGTCTACGGAGCCAAGGACACCACACCAGAGATGACACCGCACCACTGCTTTGGAATTTGGAGGTTAGGGATAACCTCTTTTTAATGACAAGGTAAGCAAAAATAATTTTTCTTTAAAATAAATAAAAATAAAACAAAACAATCATAACATTCAATAAGGATAATACCTATAGGTAGATTATATATATATAATAATAATATTATATATATATATATATATATATATATATATATATATATATATATATATATATATATATATACTCACTAGTTGGTGTCAATTACAATCAGCAATAAAATATCCATATATATTTCAAATAGTTGTACAATATAATTTCTCTTGTGATCTGTGTGTGTGAGTGTAACTAATGTCCGTTTGTTTCACAGGTGGCAGTTGGAATATCCAGTCTGTGGAAAAGTACGCGTTTCTCCTACCGCTCTGCAGATGAATGGAAATTCAGCAACAGCAAACGAATAGTTTCACTTTCACTAATCACAGCTGTCCACAGCGCTTGCAGACTGCTTCCAGAGTCGAAATCCAGGGAGGCTCGCCATCAAATGGAAAAGGGGTCCAATCTGAACTCTAGCAAAAAACCTGACCAATGCAAAACTCCGTGTATCCCAACAGTAACACTCCCCGTTCAATACAAAGCGCTTCTTGGGTCCACCCGCTCCGCGTTTTAAATTAAAGAGGGCTTTACTTGCCAGCACGGCAGTTTTTATCACGAATCACGTTTCTGTTAACTTTCTTACAGAAATGCCTTCTGCTCACGATGGCTGCTCGAACCAAAAGGAAGAACTGGGTCCAGGTCGACAGTATTTCCCGCGCCTATCGATTTAATTAACCACCTTATTGGCTGTAGCGTGTGACGTACTATGGAGGGCTGTGAAATATGCTGGGAATTAAATTAATAATAATTATTAAATAATTATTATTTATCAAGTGAATAAAGTTTCTTTTATAAAGTTACTTTTGTGTCTTTATTTATTTATATGTTCTTAGCTTATTTAATTAAAAAATTAAAATACTAAGCTTTTACAACCTGGGTTACACCCTCCCCGCTTGAACTTATGCACGTCCCTGTGCATCTGTGTGGCTGTGTAGTTATAGGTTTGGGATGGGGACGAGGTAAGTAATCAGGTTCTAGACTGTCTCTCAAGGCTTCTGTGAAAGCTGTGCTCAGACCATGGAATAAGGACTGAACAATGGAGACCATTGGGTTTCCCAACTGAGCATAGTGTAGGCGCTCAGGTTTCTCTCTTTTACGGGTGGACTGCCTGACACAATCTGGGTTACCGGAGTCAGTATCTTCACTCACGTCATTCTGTTCAGCTCCAGGCAGAACATCTTCGGTTTGTCTTTCCGCATCCACTTGAGCACTTGAATCTTGATCTTTCTCAACCTCCAACTCAACAAGGGATTCAGGTGACATTGCAGGTATGTCAGCAGGCTCAATGCTCTCAGGTTTGGATGTTGATGGCAAGTGTACTGAAAGGCTTTCAGGTCTGATTTCTTCACGTGTTCCACTTCTAGGTTCACTGACATTTAAGTTGTCATCAGGAGTATTAGATGAATCACTGGCAGGTAGGTTCTCTTCAGGCAGGTTCTCCTCAGGCAAGTCTTTTGCAAGCAGGTTCTCTTGAATTTCTCTTCTCACAGGTACTTCATAGATAGTAGTGAAACGGGTTGGTCTGACAACTGGTCGCTCTGTGACTCTCTGGTATGGGTGTTCAACATCAAAGTCCCAATCTTGGTTTACAGTTTCTTGTTCAACAGACTGTCGTGTTCTAGGTCTTTGTGGAGGTTCTGAAGCAGGTAGTTCTGGAGTAGTTTCCGGCAAGAAATTACAAGGGAGTAGCAAATCCCTGTGCAAAGTTCTGAGCGGACCATCTTTAGCCTCTGGCTTGACCGTGTAGACTGGAAAGTCTTCAGCCTGTTTCACCACTATGTGGATGTCCGGCTCCCACTTATCAGCAAGTTTGTGCTTTCCACGGAGTCTGACTGCCCTTACAAGGACTCTGTCTCCAACTTCTAGTTTGGAGATCGTGACACGCCGGTCAAATCTGATCTTGTTAGCTTTTGCAATTTTGTCCGCCCCTTGCTTGGCTAACTTGAAACTTTCGTCTAGACGCGACTTAAGATCTTGGATGTACTGGGAATGTGACTTATAATGCTTATTTCTCAGGGGTAAGCCGAATGCTAGGTCTACAGGCAGTTTTGGCTGTCTCCCAAACATTAACTCATATGGAGTATACCCAGTCACATCATTATTTGTGCAGTTGTATGCATGCACCAAGGGTTTGACGAACTGCTTCCACTTTGACTTGTCTTCCTCGTTCAGAACGCCAAGGAGGTTTAACAGAGTTCTGTTGAAGCGTTCTACAGGATTCCCGCGAGGGTGATATGGCGTAGTACGTGACTTGCGGATTCCCATAATCTGACATAATTCCTTAATAACATGGGATTCAAAATCAGGACCTTGGTCACTGTGTAGACATTCTGGGATCCCATAATGTACTATGAAAGTTTCCCAGAGGCATTTTGCTACAGTCTGGGCTTTTTGGTTTGGTGTGGGAATCGCTACAGCATACTTCGTGAAATGGTCTGTAATCACGAGAATATCCTTGGTGTTGCTTCGATCAGGCTCTATGGATAGGAAATCCATGCATACAAGTTCAAGTGGTCTGGTCGAAGTGATGTTCATCAGGGGTGCTGCCTTCTCCGGCAGTGTCTTCCTTCTGACGCATCTGTCACAGGTCTTGATTTTTCTTTCGACGTCATCCGACATCTTTGGCCAATAAAATCGAGATCTTACCAGATGGAGTGTCCGCTCTGTTCCCATGTGACCCATGTCATCATGTAAACTTTTGAGAACAACCGCTCTTAATGTCTCAGGCAAGACCAGCTGGTAAGTAGGACTGTCCTCGTCTAAGCGCTGACGATATAAGATGTTGTTGTACAATCTTAGCTTTTTCCATTGTTTCAGGAAATGGGTGACTTGTGGTAGCTCTCTCCTGACTGTTGGAGGAATGGTCTGCCCCGTCTCCAGCTGGTGGATGATTTCCCTTAAACATGGATCAGCTCTTTGTTGGTTCTGGATCTCTCCCTCAGACATTTGTGGTATTATTGGCAACCCACTTTGTTCTTCATCAACTAAACCATCTGGAATGGAATCTGAAGAAACAACCAGAGAATGTATCTGTGCCACAGTGTCATTGCCATGCTGACATTCATCCAAAGTATGTCTCACAAAATGCTTTTCACAGACAGCTTTGACGACATCTTGGCTCACACAAACATCTGAGTCTTCCAGGTGAGTATTAGCAAACTGATAGATTCGTTCCTGTTCTTTTCTGGAAACAGTGTCGTTGGTCAGCTCACCATGAGGCCTTCTAGAAAGACCATCAGCATCTGAATTTTGCCTCCCAGCCCTGTACCTCAGCTTGAAGTTGAAAGTTGACAGCGCAGCTAGCCACCGGTAACTTGTGGCATCCATCTTAGCAGTAGTGAGGATGTATGTTAGTGGGTTACTGTCAGTCACAACAGTAAATGAGCTCCCATACAAATAGTCACTGAATTTTTCCGTGACTGCCCACTTAAGTGCCAAAAATTCAAGCTTGTGTGCAGGGTACTTCGATTCACTTCTTGATAACCCTCTACTTGCATAAGCAATAACCTTCATTTTACCTTCTTGCTCTTGGTACAAAGCTGCTCCCACTCCGGTTGTACTGGCATCAGTGTGGAGAGCGTACGGAAGCTGGGGGTCTGCAAACCCTAGGACAGGTGCTGAGGTGAGTTTTTCAATGATGGTCTGGAATGAGCGTTCGCACTCAGGAGTCCAGCGACTACCAAATGGTTGTTTTGGATCGTGATACTGCTTTTGTTCTTTCTTGTTTTGGCTACTTCTCCTCAATGGTGGGTATCCAACAGTGAGGTCTGTGAGTGGTTTGACTACACTTGAGTAATTTTTAATAAAGCGCCTGTAGTAGCCTGAAAAACCAAGGAAGGATCTCAGCTCTTTCAACCCTTCAGGTTTTGGCCATGTCTTTAGGGCTTCTACCTTGTCAGGGTCTGTCTCAACTCCATTTTGGGAAACTATGTGGCCCAAATATCGGACGGAAGTTTGAAAAAACTTGCATTTAGTTGGAGAAAGCTTCAAACCATATTCTTTGAGGCGATTCAGAACTTTCAGCAGTCTTGCTTCGTGCTCCTCCAGAGTCTTGGAGAAAACAATCAAGTCATCAAGGAATACAAGGACTTCTTTGAGGTTCATACCACTCATACATTTTTCCATCAAGCGTTGGAATGTGCTTGGCGCATTTGTGATCCCTTGCGGCATACGATTGAATTCCCAAAAACCAAGGGGACACACGAATGCAGTCTTGGGTTTGTCAGCCTCTTCAACTTCAATTTGGTAGTACCCCGATTTCAAATCTAACACTGAGAACCATTTTGATCCTGTGAGGGTGGAAAAGGTCTCCTCTAAGTTTGGAAGAGCATAAGCATCTTTAACCGTTTGAAGGTTCAGCTTCCTGTAGTCTATACAGAGGCGAACGTCGCCATTCTTCTTCCGCACGACTACTATAGGAGACGAAAAGGGGGATTCAGACTCTCTGATTATACCAGCCTGCAGCAGCTCTTGAAGATGCTGACGAACAGCTTCCAGGTCTTGCGGGTGGATAGGTCGAGCTCTGTGTTTGAATGGAGTCTCATCAGAGAGTTTTATGTGATGGTTGACTTTATCAGTTCTCCCATAATCTAGATCATTTTGTGCAAAAACTTCAGGCATGCTTCCCAACATCTTCGTAACGCGCTCTTTCCATTCATTAGAAATGGGTGAATCATCAAAATTAAAATTCAATTCAGGTTTGACTGACATAGGCCCAGCTAAGCTGGATGACTGGGGTAGTATAGCCTGAATAGCATTGAGTTCTGCAATGATGCACTGCTGGGGCATCACTATGTCATGCTCAGATTCATTTTTTAACATCACGGATACTTTTTGGGGTAGCTTAGCAGGAATGTTCACCAAACCGGGCTTTACTAATAGTCCCCCAGGCAAGGTGGAACATGTGGGGTGCTCTAAAACAGCCATAGTGTCTGATGTCTGTTGGTTGACTAAAACATAACCCTCCAAAACCACATCTTCTCCAGCGGGAATGACTTGAGGGTTCTTGCTGTGGAGTTTGACTAACCCATGAGTGAGGTCTTGTTGTTGTTTATGCCTTGCTCTGAGTATTTTTAATACAGCTTCATAACCGTACAAAGGAGGATAGTGTCTTTCCACAACCTTGTCAGTGACGGACATATACAAAACATCTAGAGTATTCGTACCAATGAGGACTTGGGGTTGAGCTTTCGAACTCTCGAAGTCTGGAACAACCAGTGCTAGTGTCGGCACTTCCACCTCCACTCCAACAAATTCTTTGGGAAAAGTGATACTTAGAGCTACATACCCCAGGTAAGGTACCGTCTGTCCATTAGCTCCTTCTACTTCCAGCAGGTCACCAAGTGGGTTCATCTGGTGTGCTGGTAGGTGTTGGTTGGAGAACGATTGGGAGATTGTGGTTACCTGGGAACCAGTGTCGAGTAGACAGTTTGTCTGAGTTTCTTCAATTTTCACTTGAGCTGTACATTTGGTTCCTATCAGTCCTTTAGGCATAGCGCATGACTGTCTTGTTTGTGCACATTTCAGTGAAGCTCGTCGAATATGTGGGTTTTCTGGTTTCCTGATAGTGGGACGTGAATGAGCCCTAGTTCCTGACTGTCCCATGACAGAAACTGGCTTCAGTTTAAAGGACTCTGTTCACCCTCCCATACTCTTTGTCTCTCCTTTAACTCTTTTCTTTTGGCAGCAACTAAAGCAGGGTTAGCTTCAGCTTCGCAATTAGCCACAATGTGTCCATCTTCTCCACAATGGAAACAATACCAAGGCTTTGGCTTTTCACTGGTGTTTTTCTTAGCGTGAGGCTTTCTTTCTTTCCTCTGCGCATGGTCAGGTCTTGTAGGTCTAGGTTGTGTCAGTGGTTCTCCTGCCGAGGATTCTGACTTCACACGGGCTTTTCTTTCACTTTTTTGTGCCAGAATGGAAGTTAGCTGGCTTTTAATTTGAGCTAGTTCTTTCTTTAGTTCACTCATTTCACTGGGAACTGGCTGCACTGGAACTTCACCACTGTTGTCAGTAGTGTGTAAGTGCAGTGCTGCTTTTTGTTTTACTATGCCTAGATGCTGTTTTCTTCGTGCAACTTTAGCTTCCTGCTTGGTTTCAGCTGTACGCAGTAACAGCAGTATATCAGCAAATGGTGGGGGGTGTTTTAGCTTGTGTTCTAACTGTAGGTCTGTTAGCAAACTTTCATTCCAGCAGCCCCTGCAAAACTGCTTAAGGAGATGCTGGTTCATGTCACGAGCCTTAACTCCACCTGCTCTTTCAGCTTGACTCAGTACAGACTGAAGACGTTGCAAGTAAGCTGAAGGTTTTTCTCCTGCATCTTGCAGGGTGCCCATGAACTGCGCAAACAACTCTTCTCCATCCTCTACAGTACCATAGGCTGAATCCAACAGCTGCAAGTATGTTGTGGCTGAAGACTCTGGACTTATGTGTCTGATTATGTCAGCGGCGGGAGAGAGAAGACTTTCAAGTATCCTGCGCGTTCTCTCTCTATCAGACACTGATGGATCGTTGAACATCAGGCCAACCTGAGAACGCCAGGTGTCGTAGTCGACCTCGCTGTATGGCTTGGGAGCTTTTCCAGAAAAGGGTTTCAGTCTCATGGATGAACTAGCAAATAGGGACTTATCTTCGCTTCTCACAATGTGCTCCACTATTACTTTCTGTACTTCGGGTGGATTGAGTGCGGAAGAATCAAGCAATGGAATGGTTCTGGGCTTAGCAGGTGAGGAATGTGCAGAATGATGGCTCTCATTGTCAGAGGCAGGTTTCAGGTGAGCACCGAACAAGGCTTGGGACGGAATTTCTAACGGGTTTTGATCTGATGTTTGGTCGGGGCTCGATGCAGGATGAAGGTTCATTTTTGACTCAACCACATCGGGTGTGTCAATGATACCACCTATCTGATCCAGGGCTTCTCTTAAGACTTCTTCTAGATCCCTCCCACTTAGTTTAGCTACTCTCTGTAGCTCACCTACATAAGTGTGAGTAATCTTACTACCCACCCCCCGACTGTAAACACTCGCTAGAGCTCGTACGCAGCACACAGTATTATCAGTGAGTGTACAGCGGTAGGGTAGAAGGGGTTCTAATGTCTGCAAAGCAGAACCGGAACTGTATTCTACAATTACTTGTGAATGTAGCTCGGAGCTAACGTCATCTATTTTTAGCGTCCTATTTATGGAACCATGTTCTTTCAGAAATGCAAGCACCTCTTCATCATAGTCTGACCCAGTTAATCCATTAACTACCACAGAGTTAGGGACTTTTACACCATTACATTCAATGAACTCCCTTGTTAGCGTGTGAAACAACTTAGCTTGATTAGGCAGTGGTTCAGTGCTGCTCTCGGGTGTGCGTAAATAGGCTCCTGGCTGGCTCGCCAAGTTTTATGTAACGGACTGACTAGGAAGTTGAAATAAGTTAACCAGTACTGAATACAAAGGGTAAGTGTTTGAGGTTAATTAATAGGAAATATAAAGGGAATACTGTGGGCCAATCAGAAAACCTAGGATCGTCTACGGAGCCAAGGACACCACACCAGAGATGACACCGCACCACTGCTTTGGAATTTGGAGGTTAGGGATAACCTCTTTTTAATGACAAGGTAAGCAAAAATAATTTTTCTTTAAAATAAATAAAAATAAAACAAAACAATCATAACATTCAATAAGGATAATACCTATAGGTAGATTATATATATATAATAATAATATTATATATATATATATATATATATATATATATATATATACTCACTAGTTGGTGTCAATTACAATCAGCAATAAAATATCCATATATATTTCAAATAGTTGTACAATATAATTTCTCTTGTGATCTGTGTGTGTGAGTGTAACTAATGTCCGTTTGTTTCACAGGTGGCAGTTGGAATATCCAGTCTGTGGAAAAGTACGCGTTTCTCCTACCGCTCTGCAGATGAATGGAAATTCAGCAACAGCAAACGAATAGTTTCACTTTCACTAATCACAGCTGTCCACAGCGCTTGCAGACTGCTTCCAGAGTCGAAATCCAGGGAGGCTCGCCATCAAATGGAAAAGGGGTCCAATCTGAACTCTAGCAAAAAACCTGACCAATGCAAAACTCCGTGTATCCCAACAGTAACACTCCCCGTTCAATACAAAGCGCTTCTTGGGTCCACCCGCTCCGCGTTTTAAATTAAAGAGGGCTTTACTTGCCAGCACGGCAGTTTTTATCACGAATCACGTTTCTGTTAACTTTCTTACAGAAATGCCTTCTGCTCACGATGGCTGCTCGAACCAAAAGGAAGAACTGGGTCCAGGTCGACAGTATTTCCCGCGCCTATCGATTTAATTAACCACCTTATTGGCTGTAGCGTGTGACGTACTATGGAGGGCTGTGAAATATGCTGGGAATTAAATTAATAATAATTATTAAATAATTATTATTTATCAAGTGAATAAAGTTTCTTTTATAAAGTTACTTTTGTGTCTTTATTTATTTATATGTTCTTAGCTTATTTAATTAAAAAATTAAAATACTAAGCTTTTACAACCTGGGTTACACGTGCTTTGATCCTCTTTCACCTAGCACAGCATGCTCGTTGATTGCAAGAGAAAACATTACCAGTCTTGTCTTTATCCTTTTATTAAATGTATACAAAAATACAGAGCGCTCTGGAGAGAACACACACAAGCCTATCTACTCTACCCTATGGCTCTGTGCGCAGGTCTCTGCCCGACCCATTTTCCTCCTGTTCTATATATTGTGGCCTGGGTATAAGCCCCCCCGTTTCTTTTGGACTTTCCCTAACCTAGCCTGTTAGACAAAGGCTGATTGTCTAAGACATTCACAATCCGCTGAGCTCATCTTGTTTTTTCCCTAAATCTTACAATGACTTTTGCCAATTATGATTTTCACAGACTTAATAGTGGTTCCATACATAGGAGTTGCACGTAGATCACATACGTTAAACATACAGATGTTTCCTTACTAAGAGTGGGAGAGAGGCCTTCGCTTCCTGGTCCTGTCAAACTGATATACATTCGTATTCTTCTTCTTAAGCATCCTGTTCTTTTAGAAAACGACAGGCACTTGGAATATGGGACAGAGCATACAGGCCTTTTCTCAGACACACTTGATAATTAGCTATTTGATTAATACTATACTGTAAGCAAAACATAAAGTGATTAATATTAGAAGTTTAATTAATACTTTAAGACTGGTCAAATTATATATGGATTATGATAAGCTGCTTGATCAATACTGTAATGTAAACAATATATGAAGGGATTAAAATGCAAATCTCAACATTAATAACTAACGGGACAATTATCTTTTCTACCAAAATGTTAAGCAAACATTCTCTAAACCTAACTAGCTAGTTAGCTAACCAAGGTGACCACTTAGTTCTAGTGCAGGGGTGTCAAAGTCAAATACACCCAGCCCCGTCGACAGGGGGGGACAACCGGGTCTGTTGTCCCGGGCCCTAGGGCCAGGGGGGCCCATCAAAGAGCCCAGCAATTTATTTTTTATTTAAAGTCTATAATTTTTAAATAATCTTGAAATCTTTCATTAATATAAAATTATGTACTCATAATAAGCTCAATGGCTCAAATATATATGTTTTTTACCTATCTGCATATTTTCCATTAAGTGCATACTCCCCCGCCTCCCACTGGAAAATGGTTTGATCCAGCACCGACTGTAGCCGGCCGGTATCCGCCCAACAGCGAGAAATACAGTGGTGGATAGTTAAAGTAAATACTGAAATCTGGAGCGCAGAAAAGAAAGGAAAAACATTTACCTGATGAATTTTAATGTTGCATTGTGTTCCATGTTTGAAAAGTGCTGGAATTTAGGGTAAAGTACTTGAAAATGCTTGAAATTGTAACTACTTCGTTTCACAACAAATAGCTGTCTGACTGAACAGTTCTCGTGAAGACAAGATTGGGCGTTTTGAAAATAAACAACTATTAATTAACTAGCGAATTATTTTGAATCATTTCGAGTATATGTATAAATATTTAACTTAATTAAGTTTAACGTGCTGGAAAATATTGAAATGGACCTTGAAAATGACGTACAAGTGCTTGAATTCCACCTTATAAAGGTGTATGAACCCTGCAAACATGACTTTGTCCATCGCGCTGAAGCGCGGCGCGCGCGAAGTTACAAAATTCGAGAGGTGCACGACCTCGCGAACCGACAGCGCGCGAGGCCCTCGCGCACGGGCGGAGCCACAGCGATTATGTCAATTTCGCGTAGGGGGGGGGGGGGGGGGGGGGGGGCACATGAATCTTTCTTGTCCCGGGCCCCAGCGAGACTGTCAACGGGCCTGAATACACCGAGGGCCAACAAACCAAATTTGCTACAAGCCGAGGGACGGACTGGTTCAACGTTTATTAAAACATATTGAAATGATTGCACATAGCCTATTGAACCAAGACCGAACACAGTCTATATTATTTAATGCTTAAATGAATAAAGCAATATTTTCTATTTTCAGTAATTTCAAGTGAAAACATTTTTCAACAAGCAAACAGATAAAAACAAACTTCCTTCAAAGAAAACATGTCCTGTACATTAAATTTCGACTACATGTATAAATATTTAACATAATTAAGTTTAACTGGTGCGCGCAGTTACAAAATTCGAGAGGTGCACGACCAGGCGGAGCCACTGCGATTACGTCATTTTCGCCGCGCAGACCCTCGCCGCTTGTGTGCGCTGCAGTGATTCGCGGGCAACCGTTGCATTGTGGGGAATGTAGTGTTTGTGCGTGCAAAACACCATTGGGCGGCTGTGGCCTGCGGGCCGGTTCTAATAGTAATTAAATATCATCCAGGGGGCCATAGATAATCAATTCCTTGACTTGGGCCTTGACTTTGACATATGTGTTTTATAGCTAGCTAGTCAATTACTGCTGGAAGATGGTGAGGAGAATTAACGACTGTACTCGACTGCCATTAGCAGACAACCTTGGACCTGATCTACTTCCATCCATATTAATGAGGTAAGACATTTAAAAAGGATAAACACTAGTTACTTAAATTCAAACACTATAAATTGACTACAAATTAAAGTTCCAGTTAGCCTAATTTCAGGGTTGCCAACTCTCACGCAATAAGCGTGAGAATTTGATTGTCTTCACATGCTCAAACGCCACACATCCGATTTCTCATGCTGAAAATTTTTCTCTGATCTACATCTATGATTCACTGAGTTACTAGTTCGCTATTGAATTTGCCAGTTAGCCTAATTTAATTTACTTAGGTAGCTAACCTAATCCAATTACAAATAGGTGACCCGACGCGAGAGGTATTTCAGTGATAAATTACTGAATATAATTTTTTCATCTTTTAGCTTTGTACACGATGGGCTTTTTTGTACATGATGGTAGCGTAACTACCAGAGAAACTGACCGATAACACTACCATGACACTACCTAATTTAGTTATGCTACCCTTTGTCCTCTTTACACAACTTATAAAATAAATTATTGCAATTCTGTACATCGGTGTAGTTTGGAAACTGCAAAGGACTCTAAAAATCTTCCCCTTGTCCATTCAAAATATGATTGCAGAAGATAGTGTGTGTGTGTGTGTATGTATATATATATATATATATATATATATATATCGTTAGAATTCGTTAGAATGTACCATTCTATCTGCATGGGGGTCCCCAAGGATGCTGCTAAGCATTAGTTGTTACATGAAATGTCTTTGTTTTTGTTATATAGCCTTTTATAAAAAAAAATCCGATCCTAATTTCTGTTCATAAATATTTTAAAATGATGTGTGCGCATTAACAATAGGCTTCTTCCTTACTACACATTAATAAATCACACCCTGCAGTTGCACAATCCAAACGAGTGGAGCTGAACACGCTACAGGATCATCAGCATCTGCTGAGATTATAATGCTACTAAAAAAACTTCAAAAGTATTTTGAAAAAGATAAAGATGAATCAAACAAAGTAAAGTGCAAGTTATGTCATCAATGTCTTTCATTTCGCACGACAACAACCAACATGGCATATAATTTAAAATGTGTCAGGCGAGAAAAAGAAAAAAAACGGGTGGGTTTCCCGATAACGAACGATCTTAGAAAGTTACGAACAACTTTAAGAACGACGTAACTTTAAGAACGCCAAATTTACGAGTGTTTCCCAAAAGCCTTCGTAGTCTCCAAATTTACGAACGAGTTCTAAGTAGTTCTTAGTTGACTCCGCCTCTGCAGCTGCACTGGAAAATCTCCGCTAGTCGAAAACCGAACCACCGATTTACATACATTTTTTCATAATTACGCCGCAAAAGCAGCATTGGCAAAATGACAATCATAAAAACTAACAACTAATAAGTGTTGACATTTCAAGTATAAGGAAAAAATGAGTAGAACATATTATTACCTTTGCAATTCTGACCGATCGTAGGCTTTTATCAAGGCTATAAATAGGGCACACAATTAACCTTTCACACGTTATTCAAAACCATGGCAAACAAGCAGAGAAAATGAAACTTTCTGTCGAGTGGACTGATATATAATATATATATATACTGATATATATATATATATATCTTTGCTGCATGGCGAAGCAATGCTTTAGTAACAGCATGCACACATTTATGTCAGCTTTGCTTAGTCCGTGGGCATCACTAACAGTCTGCAGAACAGTCTGTGGCATAAAATCGGAGGGCGGTCAGTTACTGCGTCATGGAGCTAAGGGCAAAATTCTGTATTCAGGCGAACTACATGGCTTCGTGGATTACGTCGTCTTCTTAAATTATGTCTTCTATTCAAAGCCAGTACTCTGAAGAGCTGCTATGTTCATCACACAAGCACAATTGCTAGCCTTAATCCAAGTTACTTATATGTGCTACCGATTAATCAATCAATTTTATTGGTTAAGTTAAAACAAGCTTAATAGGCCAACTTGTATCCATTTCTTTGCAAAGAATACATTAATTTTGAGTCTGAAACGCTGTTGACTGCACGATGAAGAACGGAGAGACTTAATTAAATATCAGGAAGATATAAACTAATGCGAAATAATTCAAAGTAGTACATTTGATTTCTGTTGACACATTGTGGTATATGCGATGTAAATAATTATACACAAACGCAAATGTAGTAATGCCGTGATTAAAACCCGCGCGAGTGAAATTAGTGCCTCTATCATTTTTGAAGTAGAACTGCACGAGAGCTTCGAGTTAAGAAGTACTTGGTGAGTTACGAATGGGTCCGGAGATTCTTAACTTACGAACGACTATAAGAACGACGTAAGTTACGAAGAGTTTCGGGAAACACTCGTAAATTTAAGAATATTCGTAAGTACGAGGTTACGAAGTACTTAAGAGTTATGAACGTTTCGGGAAACCCACCTCAGTTCAGTTGTTTGTCGTTTTGGTCGTGTCGTCTCGTCGCGGTGTGTCTCGGCAAGTAGGCCTATAAACATTTTTTTTGTTATTGTTTGCCTTTTAAATCCTGTTACTTGAACCTTTACTTATTTTTTTGCTGTTGTGTGGCAATTAAAAAAAATATTTTCAGGCAGGCATATTTTATTTAAAATATGTTTGACATTTTGCACAGTGCCTGTCTGTCAGTTCGATATGCGTACTGACGGTGACTTTTTTTTGTTAATGTTCTCTAACGTTTCATAAAAAAAATAAGTAAATAAATAAAAGCTGAATAAAGCCAACCTACCATGTTTAGTCATTTATCTGAGTGTTTTAGGTTTTTACTTTGAAGTGGAAAAAAGTCCTGAATGAGAACGGCATCCCGTTTAAAGTGCTCTATATATAAAAAAAACCCCCCAGATTCGACTATTAGTCGACTAAAGGGAAAATCTGATGAATCCACGAGAAGGTATTGTTAACAATACTGCACTGAACACTTACATTTTTACTTCTGAGAAATGTAATGGGGTTTATAACTTCAAGGGGAATGGTGGTGTAATTGTAGGGTTTTAAATGCTTTGTTACTTGCAAATAATTGTTAGCATATCTGAAGACTGCTTACCATTTCATAATTTATATTTAAGGAGACTTGTAATTTTGTCTTGTATTTGTGTTACAGCCAGTTCAAGATATCAGGCACCGATGAGCTGGAGTAGCACTAGAGGTCGACCTCAGTACTCTCACTAGAGGCCAATTATCATTTTTGAGGTCATGTGGCTTTACAGCGCCACAGATGGCAGACATTAAAAAAATGGCAGACATAAAAAGGCTAAACTAAAATCAACAGCGAAAATGACGTAATCGCTGTGGCTCTGCCCATGCGCAAGGGTCTCGCGCACTGTCGATTTGTGAGGTTGAGCGCCTCTCAAATTTTGTAAATTCGCACGCACCACGCCTCAGCACAATGAACAAAGTAATGTTTGCAGGGCTCATACACCTTTCCAAGGTAGAATTCAAGCACTTGTATGTCACTTTAAAGGTCCATTTCAATAATTCCCAGCATGTTAAGCTTAATTAAGTTAAATATTTATACATATATTTGAAATGATTTTTTATCAATTTGTTTATTTTCAAAACGCCCAATCTTAACGTCTTCACGTTCTCTCATGTTTCGTCCTGGACAGTGTTAATTTTGTTGATGAATAATTTTCGTCATAGTTTTCATCAACAAACCTTTTTTTCATGACGAAAGCGAGACGATAACTAAATAAAAACTATACGAAGGGATAAAAACGATGCCGAAATTAATGGACATTTTCGTCAACGAATAAAAACGAGACGAAAATATTGGCTAGCGACGACATTCAATCATCTGATTTAGCTTTTGAGAAAGGTAGGGATAAGGTAGGGATAAGTAAAGAGGAGATCCAACCTAAACTACTTTAGCGTACACGGAGAGGGTCAGAGTTTCAACTTGTTCTACACCGTTCAGCAGTAGGTGCGGGGGGGCGTGTTGCATGTTGCGTACTGACAGTCACGCTGTCTACATTGTGATTAAGAACAGGGCTGCCCCACTGAAGGCTGAATTATGACAGACGTTTATGAAATACAGACGTTTGGTCGCCCTACACAGTAGACAAATCATTTTTGGCTTACAGTTAAACTGCAGTTAGCAGCTAATGACTCGATATGCATATTACTGAGAATCCAGCGCTTTACAGCCCATTGTACCAAGTTTGAATGTTTTTCGGCAAGTTCACATTGCCCCTCATGCGAATCACTGGAAGGTTTCAACCAGCCACAATATTTTTCTCCAGCCACTTTTTTGAATCATCATTTACCCATGTCTGCATCGGAGCCTTGTGTTGTTGTTCCCGTCGCAGCCCTCAAATAAGAAAAGCAGCTTGTTAGGCAGCTAAAGCATCATCTGCTGTTTCCACCTGTTAGGTGATGTACTGCCTTCTACCATGCGGAGTATATGGCCGTTGCGGAAATGATAATTATTGTGGGATATACATCGGTAAAATAAAATGGAAAAATTGAGCAACATTTATTTAATGCCCCCTCTCCTAAAATTCCAGACATTTAAAGACATTTTTAGACCTTGAATATATCAAACTAAATTTAAGACTTTTTAAGGACAATGTTGACAATGTCAGCAGGGAGAAAGATAAGAGGCGATATATGGACACATTTCTCCTTTGACTTTGAGAAAAACAAGACAGTGTGTAAACCATGTGGGATAATGATGTCGGGAAAAATACGACAAATTAAACGACATCTGTGGGCTATGGCATTGTTGTTTTTACGGCACCCAGTTTTATATAGAATGTAATATGCATTGTTCATAACAAACTGTGTTTTCAGGTAGAGCGGGCCTACTGGTCATCAATGTTTTGTTATTGTTATGCTCAATAACTAAGTTCAGGTCAATAAAGTTGTTTGGAAATTTGTATATATTGCACATAAAAACAATAATATTCTGTAACTAAATTTTGTGCAAGTGTATATAATGACTATTACACCATTTATATTTTAGACAACTAAATTCTTTTGATAATTAGTCAACTAAATTCTAATGATAACTAGACTAAGACTAAAAACAAATCCAATGACTAAATTATGACTAAAACTAAATCAAAAATTGCTCTCAAAATTAACACTGGTCCTGGAATTAACGTAATACAAGTGAACTGTTCAGTCAGACAGCTATTTGTTGTGAAACAAAGTAGTTACAATTTCAAACATTTTAGTACTTTTTAAGTAGCATTTTAGTAAATTTCAAACACATTTCAAACCTGAAACACAAAGCAACAATAAAGTTGGTCAGGTAAATGTTCCTTCCCCTGTTTTTGAGGGGTGTTTCTTTATACTACCACATCGATTCGGACAACACTGCAAAGAACGTGATGTGGCAAGTATAAACGCTGTGCAGTCACGCTATGATCACTCGCGAAAATATAAACCTATCTTTTTAAAGTCCTTGCTTTCACTGGATGTAAAAGCCATTAATTGACATGCCATTTACATGCGTTCATTTTCAAATTCTGACGTGCCTGTTTTTCATATTAAAACCAGACTCGGTGTGAAAGCATTAAAATAGAAATCTCTATTGTGAGGATCATGTCAGAAATAAATCCTCTCTTTCTGCAGTAACTGGTTATATTCCAACTTGGCAGTAAAATGGACGTTTACAACAGTTGTTGATCAGACACTGACCCAGGCTCAGTTGATCAGATATTAAATAATTTAAACTTAAATAATTGTAATCCTACTGAAATCCATGATTTAGGTTTCTCTAATTTTGCAGTATTTATATAAAAACGTGTACAGCTTATTTTTTTTAAAGGAGACATTTTGTATACAATAGTTACAGGTTTCTACAATAAATAGTTCATTGAACAAAAAAAAACAAAAACTTTTGTTGTAATTTCTTTAAGGGTCAGTGTATCTTTTAATAATATATGTAACACCATGATACCGCGGTATTTTCTGAGACGGTTATCATACCGTGAAAATCTCATATCATTGCAACCCTACCTGTGATGTCATCAAACCCCCCCCTCCCCCCATGTTCAAATCACTCCAAACTGGTCTCATTTGTTTGTGCTCATTTGTGCTGTTAAAATTAATGTTTGCGCTTTTATGATTTTAAAAATATAACTGGTTCTTTTTCATATGCGTGACATCACCAGCCCCCCTTCCATGTCCAAATCACTCCAAACTGGTCTCATTCTTTTGTGCTATGTTTGTGCTCATTTGTGCTGTTAAAATTAACATTTGTGCTTTTACATTAAGCTATAACTGGTTCTTTTTCATATGCGTGATGTCACCAGCAGTGTTGGGAACGTTACTTTTGTTGTGGGCTGTAAACTTCTATCAACCACTATAGCCCAGCGTGTTCGTTTGATGGGAAGGAGATAGCAAGAACAACCATACCAAAATTATAGCAATAACAAAAAAGGCCTTTATTAAAACAGATATCTCTGGGGATCTCACATTCTAACATTTTACATCAGAGACCCAACAAGTGTTTGAGCATGCCGTCTTTATATATGATTTCTCCGCCCCCAAACGCTTAGATCTTCTTCTATACCTTACATGGTGTTGTTCTTCAAGCATACAATACTTCTCTTTCTTCTCTGCAATCCCAACATGGACATATGGTTCCTGTCTATGGACTGATAGGCCGGCAAGAGGCCACCATTCATGAAGATGCTGTAAATTCATATTTCCCCAACGTCGGCACAATCAGGCCTACGCCTTCTGCTTTTTAGATCTCACTCTACAGTGTGGTCTGCTCACATCCTCTCCCTGGGGTTCACAGCTCGGACACATCTTAGACAGTGGTTACATTTTGCTTCTACATTAAACAATGATTATACTTCACTTCTTTTAAACAGTGGTTACATTTCGCTTATGTATTATGTTAAAAGAATAAACAAAGCATGTTAATTGCTAATGTAACCCCACCCTTGCGTCTGTCACTATAAGACAGTGTTGAGTATCACCTAAGAACCAAGGGTTGGCTTCACATGTAGGTTCAATGAGGAGACTGCTGTGAGTTACCTGCCTAATTACTGAATTAGGCCTGTAAGGTCCACCACAAATACCATACATACGCAATAGACTGATAACCTGAGAGAAATGTATTGAATTAATAAAGGCATTCGCAACACAAAGAAAATTAAATTAAACATCAAATTAAGAATGAGTACTGGACAAAAAAGTAAATAAATAAACAAAACAGAATTACCACATCACTTGTATTATCCATCCAATGTTAAATTTGCAACACACAGATATTTGTATAATGACAATGTTTGGATCCTATTTGGCCAATTAAATGTATTTTTTCTTGAAACAAAAAAAAATGTCTGAGATCTCAGGTATATAAAAAATGAAATAAAATAGTCCCTTTAGTTCAAAAAAATCACCTGGGGTACCCAAATTCCTACCGCCCTTTTCCACTGTGAATGTCCGAGATGGGTATTGCAATGGAGAAGAATATGAAGATGTGGATTGACTCTTCCCTCCCAACGGCGAGTGGCAACGGCGAAGATGCAGATTGAAGGAAGCAGAAAATGGCGGAAGAACCGGGAACCCAATCAAAGGACTCTAAAAAAAACCAGCCGAGAAATCTGTAGCTCAAAAAAAATATCCAAAATCCTACGCTGTCCTATTGGGTCACAGATCGATCACCTTCTCTTGGGTCAGCGTCTGATAAATCGCCAAATTCCTAGGTGTGACGAATTCTCAGAACTATTATAAAATTATATTGAACTTTTCTTGCGTTCAGCAACTGCATCCACAATGCGCTGACAGAAGGAAAAGAAAGAAAGAACTCACAGACGTCTATCATCCCTATCAATTCGCGCGCTGAATGCCCACGTGACAACCTACAAATCTAAATTAAAGTAGACATTAATATGTACTGCTGGCATCTCTACTCAAATGATTCCCTTTTTTTTCTAAAAATAATGAATTTATATTTAAAGGGCCATGGTCTTTTAAACTACGTAAAGCAATAAAAAAAAAATAAAGCAGAAATAACCTGGGGCTCAGAAAATCCAGGTTACACCAAGCAAAAAACCCAAAATCACAACACTTTAAAAAAGTAATTAGTTATAGTTACTCACTACTTGTTCAAAAAGTAACCGAGTTACTCTATAATAAAAGTAACTCATTACCAGGGAAAGTAACTATTTGCATTAAAGTAAAAAAATTATATGCCAATGAATAAGGATTTTTTGAAAAAGCAGTTTTCAGTCAGTTGAAATGAGTAGATCAGAAAGGTGTTTAACTTCTTATATTTATTGCACATCAACAGACCAGTGCAGGATAAAATCATTTAAAATCCCAAATCTTTGTAAAAAAAAAAAAAAAAAGCAAAAGTAAAGTTACACTATATAAAGCACATTTACATCTATCAAATTAAATAAAAATCTCTCAACCTGAGAAAACTGTTTTTTTTTTTGCTTTTTTATTTTGAGCAGAGGATATATAATACAGCCATCAATATAATAACACAATATTAAACTAACAACAAAACTAAATTAATGACAAAATAATGTTACGGAACGGCTCCGGACCCTTCCCTGTGGGCGTGCCGCTATGTTGTCTGCGTGTCGTTATGTCCATGTTTGTACTTCCGTGGGTGTGGGTTGTTTGTGAGTGTGTTCGTGGTTACACCTGTGCCTTGTCTCGAGGTCACGTGGGTCTGTGTAATTCACCTATTTAATGTGCGTTAGCGCGGTGTCTAGTGCTCGTCTTTGTCTAAAGTTCATGCCCATGCAAGCATCGCGTCTGCGTGCTAGCTCCGTTTGTGCAGGACTTTACGTGTTTGTGTTTTGATTAAACGTTTTATGTTCACTGCAAGACGCGTGTCGTGCCTCCTGCTTCCTCCAGCACCACAGCGTCACAGAAAGACGAGCCGATCAGATGCCCGGATACGCTAAGCGTACACCCAAGGGGAAGAAGAAGAGCCGGCGTCACCACGGCTCTTCCCCGGTCCGGCGCCACGAAGCCCCCGTCTCCGAGCAGACCATGAAGCAGGACCCACTCTGCACATACATGCTCTGCGCAGCTCAGGAGACGGAGGATGCACAGCTGGCGGAATACTTCCGCACATCCGCGGTACGTGTGTGGAGGGAGAGACACCCTCCCACGTCCGCGGAACTGCCACCCGGTGCCGTGGGCAGCTGCAATGTGGAGGAGAAGAGCGCACCGCTCCTGCTCTTCCCCGAGGAGGAGGAGACCAGCGAGCCGTTTATGGTGGGAGTAGGCGCCTTTGCCCTCTCTCCCCCCGAAGATGAGTTCGGGAGTGAGGACTCCGGAGAGGAGAGTGAGGGTGAGGGCAGCTGCCCTTCCCCCCGGTCCGTGGCTTCCTGGACGTCGGACGAGGAGAAGGAGACCAGCGCCACTCCAACGGTCTGCTCCGACGTCGATGAGCTCCCCGATAAGGAGGAAGACGTCAGTCCTCCCCCATCCGTATGCTCCGAATCAACTGTGTATTACGGAGAGGGGGAGGACGTTAGCCCCCCTCCGTCCCTGCACTCCGAGTCAACCGTGTGCTACGGGGAAAGAGGGAGCACCAGCCCACCTCCGTCCGTTTGTTCGACCCCTTCCGGGTTCGACAGCGGGAGTGAGGGAGAGGACAAGATCTCGGTGGGTTCTGCGGACACCGTGCGGGGAGAGAAAGGGTGTCCGCTAGGCAGGAAAGCCTCTCAGGCGTCGTCAGAGAGGAGCAGCATGTGCTGGTCAAGCTGCCCTGCCACGGACGAACCCATGTCCCTGGATCGGTGTGTCTCGAATGAGGAAGGAGAGTCCATGGACACATCGGGGGACAAAACGCCGGTGATCCCGGCTGCGCGGGAAGGATCCAGCGCGGTTGGCGGTCCGAGGTGGGGGTTCCGCGCGCCTCAGGAGAAGCCACGGAGGTTTGCCGGCGCCGCGTCTCGGCTCCGGCAGCGCCCAGGAGGGAGGCCAAGGCTCCTCAGGCGAAGGTCTCAGGCGCAAGGACCAGGGGCGCACCAGGAGGAGCAGCGCGCACCGGAGGTGCGAAGCCGAGGACCGGTGGGACTCCGCCGCCGGTTTCGCCTGCTGCGCCCGCCCAGCCTGCTTTCCCTGGAGGGATAGCGCCACCGTTTGCGCTTTGGCAGGCAGCCGGAGCGATGCCGTGGCTGCCTGTCCCTATATGTCTGTCTGTTCCCCTGTGTCTCCCTAATCTCCTTTTCCCTCTTGTGCCTTTCGTGTTTCATGTACCTGTGTGTGTGTTTGTCAGCGTGCCTTTGTTTAATGTATTTTCCCCTGTCTTCCCAGGGAAGGTGTACTAGTGCTGTCCGCGGCAGTTCCCGCCGTCGGGGGTGACTGCTCTCGGAGGCTCGTGATCCTGGGGGCTCCGGACCTGCCCGTCGGTGTTTGTTCGGGGCATTCCCGCGGCGCGGGACGCTCCGGGAGTAGCGAGCCCCTGGCGGGGGGTTCTGTTACGGAACGGCTCCGGACCCTTCCCTGTGGGCGTGCCGCTATGTTGTCTGCGTGTCGTTATGTCCATGTTTGTACTTCCGTGGGTGTGGGTTGTTTGTGAGCGTGTTCGTGGTTACACCTGTGCCTTGTCTCGAGGTCACGTGGGTCTGTGTAATTCACCTATTTAATGTGCGTTAGCGCGGTGTCTAGTGCTCGTCTTTGTCTAAAGTTCATGCCCATGCAAGCATCGCGTCTGCGTGCTAGCTCCGTTTGTGCAGGACTTTACGTGTTTGTGTTTTGATTAAACGTTTTATGTTCACTGCAAGACGCGTGTCGTGCCTCCTGCTTCCTCCAGCACCACAGCGTCACAAATAAAATTTAATTAACATCATTTTTTTCTCTCTACTCAAAAAGGAGTAGGAGGAAGAAAACTTATGTAAACCCACTCCTTGATTCAAAATTAACATGGCTCACATTGCCACTTCCCATCCGCTTAAACTAAATCACAGGGTTGCCAACTCTCACGCATTGAGCGTGAGACACACGCAATTGACCGTCTCCACACACTCTCACGCCACACATCCGTTATCTCACGCTGAAAAAAAAAATCCAGTTTATTTACCTCTGATCCACATTAAATGAGTTACTAGTTAGCTCTGGCGCCAACCACCGGCGATCGACAGATCGCGATATAATACTTAATTTGTGTCCATTTTACGTTCGCCAACAATGGTAGAAACAACCATACAGGCACATACCAACAATGGTAGGAGTACCAATTACAGTAACATAAAACAAAACAAGCACACAAAGCACATATCAACAATACTAAGAGAACAACAAAACATAATGGTAAGGAAACAAACATACAATACAATCAAACCAACAATCTTTTTTGTGTGTGTTAAGTCCCAGTCATTATATACTGATACCAAACCATCTGCTTATAATGTAACTTAAATTTGTAAATTTAAAATAAAATGGCATTGCTTGTGTTTCAAACTGTTCCATAGTTTAGCTTACCGACATACAGAATTTTTTCTTAGTAGTTCTAACTTTTAATAATGTAAATTTTGCAAAACCTCTAAGATTATGAACACACTCTAACTATAAAGAACTTTTGTATGTTACTTGGTAACAAATTATTAAACGGTTTAAATAGAATCTGTGCTGTATAATATTTTACAATGTCATGGATTTTTTGTCATTTTGATTGTATAAAAAGTTTATTGCTGTGTTCTAAGAGTCCAACTTTGTGTATGATTCTTATTGCTCGTTTTTGTAGTATAAATAGTGGTTGTATTGAACATTCATAATTATTACCCCATACTTCCACACAATATGCTATGTATGGGAGAACAAAAGAACAATATAATGTACGAAGTGCATTATAATCAAGAAATTGCATTACTTTGTTCATGATAGAGAGGCTTTTTGAAATTATTGTTTTTATGTGTTGGATGTGGGCCTTCCATGTTACTGTCTATTATCACTCCTAAAAATTAGTTTTCAGCTACATTTCGATTAGGGCACCATCTATATTTATTTGTAATTTGGAATTCATCTTATCATTACCAAATAACATAGCTTTTGTTTTACTTAGATTTAATGATAACTTGTTCCTGTCCATCCATTTTTTTAATTTTACTTAATTCATCATTTACGGTATTTATGAGTTCATTATAATTGTCACTACTATAAAAAATATTTGTGTCATCAGCGAATTGTCACAGCCTCCAACCCGGGGAACTCCACTTCCCAGCATGCTCCACCACAAACGCGGAGATCCGCCTCCCCGGAGTATTAGACACCTGCCACCTATTAGTTAGTTCTATATAAGACCTATCATGCGAATGCATCATTGCAAAGTATTCTCTTGAATACATTCCGACATTCATTCTCTTGAAAGCGTACCAAGCCTTAGATGTATCTGATTCTCTGGTTTGACCCGTTTATTGTTTCACATTTTTCTCCCTCTTGGATTTGCCCTCTGGTACCTCTGCTCGGTTACATTGCTCTTGTGTACGAACCTGGACTGCCCTCGATCTCTTTGGATTTCCTATTCACATGAAACCTTTAGGGCGTACTCACACTAGGGTCTGTGATCCGGGCCCAGGCACGGTTCCCTGCCGCTTCTAGTGTGAGCACTATCCGTGCCCGGGCTCGCTTGGTGCCTCCTGTGATTGGTTCATTTTGCCGTTACTCAAACATGACGTCAGTGATGCGACGCTCACGTTAAACAGTCATGGCGGCAAATGACAAATTATCGATAAATCTGTGCTTGCACCGTGTTTCTGCACTCCCAAAACGACTCCAAATATACAATAAAAAGAGAATTGGGAACTCCATAGTGTTGTGCGAGCATGCTTTTTTTCCAAATAAAGTGGCATTGTGATGACGTAAGCGTCTGTGTTGCGTCGTGTTTCTAGCGTCACACAAATAATATTAGTTTTAGTGATTTTGTGTCATGTCCAGCTCCTCCCTCCTCCCTGGTCCCGCCTAGTTTCCCCGTTTCCTTGGTTTCCCTCTGTCTGCCATGCCCCTGTCTTCAGTGCTTGCACCTGTGTCTCGTTTCACTCCCCTGTTTCAGTGTATATAATCCCCTCTGTTTTTTAGTTCTCATATCTCTTTGCTGGTTTATGTAGTTGTTCCTTGTTAGTTGTGGTCCTTCACATCTTGTTCCCCTCCCTTGTTCTCTATTTTATGTTTTCTTCGCTCATATATTTCTCACCGTCATTCTGTTCCCCTTAGTAGTTAGGTTCTGTTGTACCCTTCATCTTTCACTTCTAAGTTCAGCTATAAATTCTCTGTGCATTCTAGTCTTCTTGCTTTCTAGTCATTCAGTTTATCAGTCCTGTTTGTGTTATGGTTGTATCATGCTTTAGTATCCTTCCTGTGGTGTGTCTTAAGTTTAATATTTCTTGTATTGTTTTTAAAGTGGTGTTTCATTTAGTGTGTTGCTTGGTTGCTGTGTTGTCTAGCTCAGTGATTCTCAACTGGTGGGTCGCGACCCAAAAGTGGGTCGCAGACACGTTCTGGGTGGTGTTGGGAATTTTCTTCTCCGACCCAGACGGGCCCCAACACCGCCCCGATGAACCGACTGGTTTTTGACTGAGTGGTCCAAGCAAAGTCTCGACAACAAAAGTTCTTTTAAAATGATTTATATAGAATATAATTGAATGCAATATAATAGAAGTATGCGTGGTACAAACTCTTCAGTGCACTGGTGCTAGTTGCCTAGGAATCTACCTAACCCAAGTGGATCTCAGCAGTGTCCAAGCGAAAAGCCTGTCGTGCTGGGCGATGTCCTTTCTTTCATACTCTCTGTCCATAAGTTTCGATTTGTTAAGTTTCGATAACTCCCCAATCCTGGCTGCTCTCCATGGAAAATCACCTGCTCCTCTTCTCCCAGCCTGTGTGCCTGGTTATCTAAAAACTGCTTGCTACACATCCTGCACTGAATAGGCCCCTTCTGTTCTCCTCAAGGCCACTGAGGCCTCCTTACTCCTGCTTTCCCACAGTCTTCCTGAAAAACACTAAATTGACACATCAAGTTATTAGCCTTTAATTTTCTTTTTTCCAACATTCCCCCTTTTAGACCAAAACATTGGTCTAACTCTAGTCTAATACTAAAATCTATCTAGCCCAGTGCACTTCTTAAAAGAAAGACAATCATAAAAATCCCTAAATGTGTATACATTCATAGTGTGACTATGTCAGTTAGTACAACGTCTATGTGTTCTTTTATGTGATTGGTGGGTTCTGGATCACTCCCCAGTCGTGGGCCGAGACCTTTCAGACTATTCGGAGATGCCCCCCTTCATCTCCCACGGTCTCGTGACTTGACGTTGTCCCCGAGACCCAGGTCCCGCCTGGTGGGAGATCACCTCGACCCGTTCTATTAATGTGCCCATGTGTCATGCATATTACTTTTAAACTAGTGAATCAGCTTTCATGTGCTGTTGGTTGTGCTCTAATGTGTGGTGCGTCTTCATTCTTCATCAGTCGCTGACGCTGCCAATACCTACAAAGCAAGCATAATTAATCAAAAACAAAATCAGACAGAATCGTCTTCTTCAGATGATATGTCATCATCATCCTCCGCCATCAGTGGCATAGTGTATGGTGGTGGGTTCTTTGCATCCCCCTTCTCAATCGCGGCTGTGATCAACCTTTGGGTGAGAGATCTGATACATGGTATACAACAACATCCACAAATAACAACAATTGCAATGAACACTGCTACTGACATAAACAAGGACATAATCAGTGCCTTCCATTTCCCAAACACCTTCGTGAACCACTCCTCCATGGGGTTACTGATACCTGAGGCCTCCTGCATCTCCTTAGATAAAGCCTTCAGTCCGTCCAGAGCTCTGGTCACCGACCCGTCCGGTGCGGTGTTATTGGGAATGAAGGTACAACAGTTGTCGCCAAACATGAAACATACACCCCCTTTTTCCGCCAGGAGCATATCTAGAGCCATTCTGTTTTGTACGGCCATCAATGAGGTAGCTCTCAGTTGTTCGCTCAGCCCCTCTATTGCGTCTCTCGTTAGGTTGGTTAATCTCAGCACATTGTAATGGACAAAGTTGATCCTATCTACATTCTTGTTCGGTGTTACTGGAAACAAGGCTGATATAATTGGAATGTTCTCAAAGCCCGTAGCTATTTGATCAACTAGCTTGTATTCATTGGGAACCCCCCGAGGCACTCCTATGGAGTCAATGTATGTTGGTGACCCTATGGACAAATCAAAGGCATCACGCTTCTTTCTCCCTTGGGCTGTAGCAGGCTGCGGTGTGATTTCCCTCAGCCCTATCATTGTTATTGGTGTGATTAGTCTAACCATAGCACAGATTCCTTTAGCTTTTCCTGGTATTAATGCCAACAGAGTGTGTCCTCCGCAGTACCACCAGATCCCTGCCCGGGCTACTCTCCCTATCCCCGGGACCTTCGTTGTGGCGTTACACCAATCTGGTTCAATTTCTCCCACACTCATGATTGCGTCTTTCTCGGTCAAGTTAAAACATTGGTACTGTCCTTTAAGTTTTACTGGCACGAAAGGAGCGTTACCTCCTTCCAAATTTTTGACGTACGGAAAAATACTGTCCAGGCTGGAACAATTTGAGGTCGCAATACTTTTCACCTTAGTTAAATTCAACATACACTGATATCCTACTGGATCTGTTTCAGGATTCAGTGGGGCTGGTGAGGTCATTAACGCGGGTCGGGCCGCTGCGCAGGCCACACAACCTTCTAACCCATTTTCTCTACTGTTTTGTTCTAGCCATGACAACCACAAATTCGAGCCGCTGTAACCGGTTGCTAATTCTATTAACTGCTGGGACGATAATTTAGTGAAATCTGTGGTTAGAGTGAACTTATCTGCTGAATCCTCCACCTCTTTTATTTTTGCCTCAGGTTTTGCTGGGCTGAGTGGCTTGGGTTTGGCTAAATAGCTGAGTTTAATTATTCCCCATATGTCACGTCCTGATTGTTCCACCCCCAGGGTGAAGTACAACGGTCTGTTATTACCCCATATCTGCCCATTCCATCTGACAGAAAAAGTTACTGGATTTTGGGACACGTGATAATCTCGCTGAAACGACACATCGACCCACCATTTGCTCAAGGAGGTCGTGGACGGGTTACCTTTCTTATCTCCTAATGTCGGTTTCCATCTCCCCGAGTACTTTATCACTGACCCCCAACCAGGACACCAGTCTGCACTATAGAAACTCCCCCTTCCTTGACAGCCCGCATTAACTTGATTGGTCCAACATATGTACAAATCACATCCCCTGTATGAGGCATTGGCTCCCCCGCAGTCCACTACCCCACATAAGTCAAAAGTCCAGCTCGAGGCTGTACCATCTCTATAACTCAACTCCACACCTCCGTATGTCCGTACACACCGGTCCTTGGACTGTCCTACTGGCCTGGTTCCAGCTTCTCTTGGTTTTCTTACTTTAAAGTCTATTTTCTCTGGTTTGGTCGCGTTTACTAGCGGGTTAGGGCTGTGGATCTCATCGGGCCTCACCTCTTTGCAGACAGTGTGATTGTCGTCCCACTGACACAAAGTTACGTTCACGTTATTGGGTTGTTTCTGATTTCCTACACTAAATATTACCACCGCTCCTATTATCACCGCGGCTAGAAATGTTCCCCCCCATAGCCAAGTCCATGTTCTCAAAGTTAATCTCCCTACTCTAACATATTGTTGGTACTGAGCCTCATCTGGACGTCCGACACGTCCCGACAACATGTCTCTTATTTCCCACAGTTCCATCCTAGGATGGAAGATGATGCACCACCACCTTGGTACCGGTTGGTTTAAGTAAAGTTTTAATGATTGGTTTCACAGTCCTCCAGTCTAATCCGTCTAGTCCACAACCCAGCTTCGGTATGGCTAGAGTGTTAATGTTCAATGATATTAACAATGTGGCCAGGTGTTGTATGCTTGAAATCAGATCTCCTAATTCTGGCTTCTCCCTGTAGTATCTTTTGGTCACTAAATGAAATATAATGTGTGTCTGTGTGGTTTGTGTGGCACACTTGCCTATGGGCACCTTGGCTATACCTGTAGTGCCAAACGCTTGTCTGATCTGCAGAGCCACTCCAGCTCCCAGGTTCAGGTCCGCGCTCACACAGTGTGCTATAGCCTCACAGTCAGTCTCCAACAGGTCTCCTTCACCTTCCTCCCACCAGTCCTCGGCTGTGATGTATTCTCTGTAAAAAGCTACACTGGGGTCGGTACTTACCACCAACTCCTTCCCTGGGGCTTCTCCTGTCTCCTCCAGGTGTGTCTTGATCTCTCCTGTGGTTCTTGTTGGTTCTTTTGCTGCAACACAGTGTGAAATGTGGTACCAAGTCTTACCTTTGTCTTTCCTCACTTTCACTGAGTGCTCGTTGGCACCTTCGACCTCCCACGGGCCTGTCCACCGTGGCTCGTTCCACTTCCTTTTGTGCACCTTGATCCTTACCCAATCCCCTGGCTTCACCTTCACCTTGGGTGATTCCAGGTCTTCTTCTCCTTTTTCCTGTTGAACAGACTTATTGATTTCACAAAGCAACTTGGTTAATTCTCTCATGTACTCTGACATCTCCTGTTCCTGGATTTCCAAAGCTGGTCCCTCAATCCTTGGTCGAGGGCACCCTGGCAAGGGTCGTCCTGTCATGAGCTGGTGTGGTGAGAGATTGTATTCTCCGGTGGGGGTTGCTCTCATGGACATCAACACTAGTGGCAGCGCCTGAACCCAGTCCATGTCTCCTGCTGCGCACACCTTGGACAGTTTAGTCTTAATGGTCTGGTTGGCTCTTTCCACCAACCCCTGTGACTGTGGGTGGTAGACAGTGCCAAACTTGTGGGTTAGGCCCAGCTTTTGTTCTACTTCTGCCAAGTGTTTGTTATCAAAGTGGGACCCATTGTCACTCCTAATCACTTTTGGTAGGCCGTACCTGGGAATCAACTCATTTTGCAACCATTTTATGACTGATTTTGAATCTTCCTTTTTGGTGGGTATAGCTTCTACCCACTTGGTGAATCTGTCTACCATGACCAGCAGGTACCTGTACCCCCTTACCCTGTTGTCTGGCCCCATGTCTGTGTAATCGATCACAATCTCCTCAAATGGCCCCGTGGGCACTGGGTATCCTCCAATTCTCACCCGGTATGGTTTCTTCACATTGTATGACTGACAGATATCGCATTCGCTCACGTATTGCTTCACGTGGTCTCTGAGGTATGGATGCCACCATAAACATTCTAATTTGGTCACCATGGCCGACACTCCGGAGTGAGTAGGCCCATGTGCTTCGCATAGTATCAATTTCATCTTCTCTAAGGGCAGAACTACCCTCCCTTCTGGACTCCTCCAGAGTCCTTTAGTGACAGTGGCTCCCCGGTCTATCCACAATTGCTTCTCATAGACTGTGGCCTGTTCTTGGATCTGTGCCAGGTGGCTCTCTGTCAACTCAGGCATGTTATGAGTTTCCAGCAACAACAAGCTCTGTGGGTTGTACCCTCCAGCAGCTTTGGCTGCTCTGTCAGCAGCTTCATTACCTCTAGAAACAAAACTGTCATTACCCTGATGTCCTCTTACCTTTATCACTGCCACTTCTTTGGGTAACATGATAGCTTCACTCAACTCATGTACTGCTCTCAAATGTTTGATTGGCTGTCCTGTGGCGTTAGTGTACCCATTATCCATCCACCTGACTAGTTCATGGTGGATGACCCTGTGCACGTATGCTGAATCTGTGTAAATGTTCACAATCTGACCTGACGCGTGTTCCAGTGCTCTAGTGAGTGCGACCATTTCTGCCAGCTGAGCTGAAGCTGGTTGTGGAACCACTCCTGATTCCACCTCCTCCCACTCTTCCCCACATGCTTGTACCACAGCGTAAGAGGCCTTCAGTTCGTTACCTTGTCTCCAACAACTCCCATCTGAACAGAGTTCCCATGCTCCTGGTTTAGTAATTCTGACCTTGTGCAGTTCTGGTCTGAGCTGAATGTATCTTTCTGTGGCGTCAGCGCAGTCATGTGGTGTCGCATCTTCGGCTACTTCAATGTTATCAGTCAGATTCACAGATTCACAAGTTGTACGTGCAGTGTTGTACGTGATGTGTGGCTGTGTGAGTATGGCTTTTATCTTGTTCTGTCGTGCTCTTGACAAAGAAAAGGCTTGTGAGTTTATGAACGCCATTACTCCGTGATTGGTGCTGACTATTAGTGGGTGACACATTACCAAGTGTGCTGTCTTCTCTATCGCTGTGGTGAGTCCTGCCATGTATGTTGTGCATGGTCCTGTTCCTATCACTGGTTGATCTAATTTGGAACTGTGAAAAAATAAAATGTTCCTTCCTTCACTCTCCCCCTTCTGAAAGAGACAAGCATGAACATGATTGTCTCTTACAGAGACATTTAAATGAAAAGGTTGTGTGTAGTCTGGTGCTGCTAATTCAGTAGCGCTAGCAAGTGCTTGTTTTAGAGTTATAAAATCCCTCTCTGCCTCAACCGTCCAGTCAAGCTCCACCTTCCCGTTACTCAGACCTTTTGACACCGCGAGTTTTCTGAGGCTGTGAGCTAAATCACTGTAGTTAGGTATGTAGTTGCGGCAGTAGCCTGTCAGGCCTAAAAATGACATCATTTGGGACACTGTAGTGGGCTTTGGAAATGACAGTATTGACTGTCTCTGATTTGGAGTCAGGGTGTGACCTTTGTGTGAGATGTTTCTCCCCAGAAAGGTGACCATCGGCCTGGCCACCTGGAGTTTTGACTTGTTCACTTTGTAACCTAATTCAGCTAACAAGGTTAGAATGGTTATGGTGTCTCTAAGGCACTTATCGGGTGAAGTACTAGCTATTAACAAATCGTCCACGAACTGTATTAGTACGGTGTTAGAGTCAATCAAATCATTGTCAGTTAATCTAGACAGATCTTTCAACAGACATTGATTGAAGATGCCTGGTGAGTCTTTGTAGCCTTGAGGTAGCCTGTTGTATGTGTACTGTTGACCTTTAAAGGTAAACGCAAAAATGTCTTTCACATTCTCATCAATTGGTATAGAAAAGAAAGCATTAGCTAAATCTATGCATGAAAAGCTGCAGTGTTCAGTCGTTAGGTTCTGCAAAGATCGATAGGGGTCAGGTACTGGTATGTTCTCAGTTACAGTGACATCATTAATGCGCCTCAAATCATGCACCATACGATACTCATCTTTTCCAGGTTTTTTAACAGGTAGTATGGGCGTGTTCCACGGTGACGTCGTGGGTTTCAGAACTCCAACTTTGATTAAATCTGCAATGGTGTCTGTAATACCTGCCATGGCTTCTGGCTTGATTCGGTACTGTGGCTGATGAACGACTGTTTCTCCTGGCTTTAACCTAATAGGAGCCATGTGGTGTGATGCACATCCTACATCTACCTTTGTCGTGGTCCACAAGTTGGCTGGGACCGTCTCTAGTTGTTCTTTGGCCTGGGGGTGATCCAACAGTGCTCTGCCGTGTGTGGCTGTCAGGGGCTGGTTACAGAAGTACGCCAAGTCACTGGTGTCACATGCGACTCTCCAGTACTTACCATCCGACGTACCCTCTACCCCTGGCAGACAGGTTGGGCGAAACTGTTCCTTCATGGCAGTGGCCAGCATGGGGCCCAGCTCACGAGGTTCGTGTCCAGCCGAGACCAACAGCGAGACATGTGGTAGTGAATCCTGCTGGTCCGGGTTTCTCCAGTACGTCATCTGTTCTCCTGTTAACACAACTAGTGCAGCCACACCTTCAGGTCCAAAAATCATTGATTCACAATTTATATTTTGTAATTGACCTTCAATGTTATTCCACAGCTGTCCGTAAACCCCATCCTCCCCTCTGATGTAATTAAAAGTGCAGTGTGTGCTGTCTATTGGTGGGGTCATACTCTGAAGTGACAGGAACCATGGTTTCCATAAATTAAACGTGTAAAGCAAATTTTTTGCAGTTGCTTGTTCCTCAGGATGTTGTAATGTGGCCCAGTAAATGTGAGCTGGGCCGTCTGCTGCTTGTTGATTAAGTATTCTGAGGCGCTCATCGTGGTTGGTGACAGAGACAGCTAATTTACCTTCACTCGGTGTGCATTCAATAATGGCTGAAAATTGACACAACAAATCTCTACCTAACAAATTAATTGGGCACTGTTCTGAAAACAAAAATGTGTGCTCGACCTGTGGGCCTGAGCCCACTGACACCTTCAAGGGCACAGTCAGTGGCTGCAGTGTAGTTTTTCCCAGAAATCCAGTAGTGGATAGTGACATCTTCGACAAGTAGCCTTTCCACTTCCTGTCTGTTAAGACTGACGTGGTGGCTCCCGTGTCGACTAAGAACTCCACTGGCTCCCCCTCCACCAATAGACATACAACTGGTTCACTGCATGTGGGGGAACTGGACATCGGGCAGCTTCATTGGCCACCAGGTGGCGCTGGCATGTATTGCATGCCAGGAGGCACAACCTGTTGTCCTTGTGTGAGTGCGGGTTTCTGCTGGTAATTTACATTTTGGGGTTGCTGGTACTGTATTGGCTGTTGATACTGTACTGGTTGTTGCTGCTGTATTGGCTGTTGCTGCTGATACTGCATTGGCTGCTGGTACTGCATTGGCTGCTGCTGCTGCGTCATCGGACAATCTCTTGCCCAGTGGTCCATCTGGCCACAACTAAAGCAGCCGTTGCTTTGTGTGGTTTGGAAGTTCCCTACTCTGCCTCCCCTGAACCTACCTTTGGCTCTGCCTCTGCCTCGGTATGGGCCTGCCTGGGCGTAGTAACCGGGCTGTTGTGGCACCGCCCAGCTGTTGACCTGTTGTGGCATAACATAAGGTTGCATCATGGGTTGTATGGGTTGCATCACTGGTTGCGCGGGTGGCTGTACGGCCGCTACCTGTACTGGAGTGTCTTCCTTTGACACTAATTGCTTTTTAGGCTTTGAATTGTCCTTCTCCCTCAACAATTTGAGTAATGCATCCTTCATTAACTTATCAGTGTTTTCGCCCTTCTCTGCCTCACGCTTCATATGGTGTGTAATTACAGCTTCCCATTCACCTTCTTCCTTTTGATCCAGCGCGACCACATCTTTTAGTTTCGTTTGCACTCCCTCAGATAAACTCGCCACGACCGCTGCTCTGTACATAGCCCGCACTGGGATTGATTTATCATGCCTAACGCCAGTTTTAGCTTGCCAGATTTCTTTGCACCTATCTAAGTACGACATCGGGTCTTCATCTTCTTTAGGTTTAACCCCTGATAAGGCTGCAGTGTCAAACGTGTCCTGATTTTGCAATCTCAGCTGTCCCCACAAAGCACTTCTTATTCTACCGAACGGGGCCTCATCAGCCAGATGCTCTGTTCCAGCCGCCTTCTCGGCTGTAGACAACATACTCAAAACTCCCATAGCTTTAAACAATGTCCTTATATCTCCCAAACACAACATGTCCCCAGCCGTGTACTGTTCAAATTTAGACAAGAAATACTGAACGCCCTTTTTAGGATTGGGTAATTTATCTATCATAGTGTGCAAATCTCTGTGTGTCCACGGTGCGTATGTGTGTGCGTAACTGCTCCCTGGTACTGCCATTAGCGGATAATGGCCACCAGGGGTCGACGTGTTCTTGGCTTTTGATCGCGTGACCACACCGTGCCTGTCATAGTAGGCGGGCACTCTCACCCATTGCTCGGATTCAGTCAGGTTTATACATTCATCTACCACCTCGCTCTCCTCTGAAGAGGGAGTTTTCACTCGTCTGCTCGCCACACCCTCGTCATTCTCCACTTCCCATTCTAAATTTTCACCAGTCACAATCAATGTATCTCTTCTGTCAGGTGCACCTCTATCTCTCCTCCTATCATCCGCAGCGCATTCCTCTAGATGTCTCGCATGCTCTTTTTCCAACTTAGCTTCTTCTTGCCTGATGGCTTTCTCCACATCACAGACCACTTTCTCTGCTCTGTTCAACGTCTGTTCGAACCGTGTGGGGGCACTCAGACTCAAACTCTCAGCCATTCGCTGTTCAATTCTTTGCAATGCATCACTTATCTCTGTTTCTCCAGTTTTCTCACGCGCACAGTCTTCGAGCCTCGCTAGTCTACTCTCTATTTTGTCCATAGCCACATCACTGACAATCTCCATTACCACTTGTCTCCCCTCATCACATTCACGCTCTCTCACTGATTTTGGACGTGCAGAAGCCCCGTCCACATCAACGTCACTCATTTCACTCACAGACACAGGCGCCATCAGCGCTGCACGCGGACATTGAGGAGCACTGGGTTCACACGCTTTTTCTGCATAGGGAGGGGGCACAGGGGGTTCTGTCTTTTTGGTTTCAACTCGTTCTTTATCATTAATCTTCTGACAAATTTTCCGAAATGTTCTCACATACGACAAATAAGTTTCAGCTTCTTCCAGCTGGATTTTACGCTTTTGCTTAGTTAGGGCTCCGCTAGCCTCTAATCTTTTTTTCTCTTTATTAACCTGTGTGACCCAATGCTTCTCGATGTGCTCCCAATCAACCTGATACACACCACGGTCGTCCGGGTCTGGCCACAACCCTTCGGATCGCATCTTTTCAAAACATTTTTTCACATACATCACTGTGTCAGACCTCATTCTCGGCACAGCACGTTTCTCCATAGTATCAACCAAATAATCCTCCAAACCCTTAATGTTATCCATGATATAACTCTGATTTTTAAACTACTTCCAAATTACTTTTGCTTCGATTCAGTAAATTTTAAAACTTTTTCGTTGTACTCACTAGCACTTTAATACCCCAAAATTAATTCAGTAAACTTTATCACTTTATCGTCGTGTTCGCAAGCGCTTTAACTCGCCAGCGCGCACCCCAAGGGCAGACAGACACAAGTTAATATCTCCACACTCCAAACAACTCCAGCTCAACACAGCTCGCGCGAGTTTCACTTCCAGCACTTAAATCGTACGTTTACGGAGCGTCATAAACCAAATTATAATTTCATGCATGAAAAAATATATATAATAATTTTTGTTTTACACTTTAACCTCTTATGAAATGTTTCTCTTGTGCTTGTGTACACAATGACGAACGTCTTTCTTGGGGGCTCATGCAATTTACTCAGGGGTTCAAATGTCCTCTCATAAGAGGCTCATGGATTTATGGGCGTGGGTTTGTAAGTCCCCCAATGAAAGGCTCTCAAGTTTTATTATAGCACGTATGCTCAAACAATTTATACAGGTCTTTATTCAACATAAAACCACACGGTACATGAAAACCAACCCAACACTGCAATTTTGCAAACACGCATACACAGATACAGCTGTAATTTCACCAATCACGCACGCAATTTCAACAAAACACACGGGGGCCCCCCAAAACCGGCTGAGCGCGTCCTCCGGAATTTCTTTGAATATATTATTCTTGGAATCCCAGGCTACCTACTCATTCATTTAACCGTGACCGAGCGCGTCCTCCACCGTTCTCTCTTTTTTTTTTTTTTTTTTTTTTTTAGAACAATAGTTCCCCTTTTTTTTTGAACGTGGGCTACCTACTCGTCACCTGAGCGCGTCCTCCACCGTTCTTTTTTAGAACCAAAGTTCTTTTTAAGAACGTGGGCTACCTGCTCTTTCTCTGGGCACGTCCTCCACCGTTCTCTTTTAGAACCAAGGTTCTTTTTAGAACGTGGGCTGCCTACTCTTCAACCGTTTACTGCAGTTTACAGGGCGTCCTCCTCCCGACTTTATGAGTCGTAGGGCAATCCTCCTGTCTATATATCGAGTTTGTAACACGTATACAATTTCAATACTAAATTTACAGAGAGTATTTCGCCTCGACCATTTAGTGACTGAACTTTAATTTAGCCTATGACGTAGTAACATCAGCCAATAGGAGAGAATGGCTCCTTACCTTTTTTCAGACCGCGCGGTTTAGTTCAGTCACCTCACGGACGGATTGACCTCCTCTCTTGTCCTAATTGCAGAATTCGACTCCAGCCAAAAACCATCCTCTGCTACCAATTTGTTGGGAATTTTCTTCTCCGACCCAGACGGGCCCCAACACCGCCCCGATGAACCGACTGGTTTTTGACTGAGTGGTCCAAGCAAAGTCTCGACAACAAAAGTTCTTTTAAAATGATTTATATAGAATATAATTGAATGCAATATAATAGAAGTATGCGTGGTACAAACTCTTCAGTGCACTGGTGCTAGTTGCCTAGGAATCTACCTAACCCAAGTGGATCTCAGCAGTGTCCAAGCGAAAAGCCTGTCGTGCTGGGCGATGTCCTTTCTTTCATACTCTCTGTCCATAAGTTTCGATTTGTTAAGTTTCGATAACTCCCCAATCCTGGCTGCTCTCCATGGAAAATCACCTGCTCCTCTTCTCCCAGCCTGTGTGCCTGGTTATCTAAAAACTGCTTGCTACACATCCTGCACTGAATAGGCCCCTTCTGTTCTCCTCAAGGCCACTGAGGCCTCCTTACTCCTGCTTTCCCACAGTCTTCCTGAAAAACACTAAATTGACACATCAAGTTATTAGCCTTTAATTTTCTTTTTTCCAACAGTGGGTCGCGGACAGCTTGTTAAAAAAAAGTACTCTTCTGATTTTGTACTTGTCTTTTATCTTGAAAAAAGACAGAGGCGCATGTCACAGCTCCAGACTGCGACTAAAATGGTCGCAATCGCGACCATAAATGTTAATTTGCGAGTAATAAAATTATTTCACTCGCCAGTGGCGACAGGTGATACAAGAGCATTATTTTCTATGGGTGAAGATTTTTTGTCATTGGAAAAATATCCACAATTTTCTTTTGAGGTTGTATTTTAAAAGTTAACCGATATGCTGTAGTTCCCACTCTCATGTTCGCTCTGCCCATTAACAAAAGCAGGAATCACCAGCATGACTCGCAAAGCAGCGGAGCCGAGCTGAAACTTTAGCACTAAGCGTTAGCTTGTTGAAAATAGCGAAGCCAAAATTATTGGATTTTTTCACACAGTCTACATTTCTGTCAGACCATAAGAGGACACACTCCTTTATAACTACATAGTTTTAAGTAAATTTTAATGGGATCAAAAGTCACTCATACTAGGAAACTTGGTAAAGTTTGTTTCACGTTCGCATATTCGGAATTATTTCTTCAATACCTTTAAGTTAAAAGTGCCAAAATATGCAAATTTCTATTTCTGGCACCCAAGACAAACATCTACAACTTTGTTTACGTCAGGAATATATGTATTTTAAAACGTTATTTTAAATATACTGCTGTCACCGCTGCAACATCTAAGGCACCGTCTACAAATGACCTTAACACGGACGCAAGTGGAGGTCGTAAAGGCCCCAGAGCACTGCGCACTCCGTTTTTTGCAATAATTTCAATAACTTTTAAACGGTCCATCTAAGACCACCAAAGTAGTTGTATTACATTAAGTTCATCTTTAGTAACAACCTACAACTAAATTATGGGTATTTATACCTTGCACCAATGTGTGGTGGTAAGTTTTTGTCAAATATTTCAATAGCTTTTAAATGGGCCACCATAATTCCACAAAACAAGGTTGTTGATTAGGATGCACTTAATGTACTATAACTTGTTTTATGCTGACCTTCATATAATAACTGACACTTTTCAGTAAATTTTTCTAAATGAGAATCAAACAATTTTTCTATAATTTTTGAAAATTGTGGAAGAAATAGGTCTATAATTAGTAAAAATATATTTATTATCGCTTTTGTAAACTGGTATAACTTGCAATTTTCATTTTTTCGGAACACTTCCAGTTTGGAGAGACAAATTGCAAATATAGGTCAAAGGTTTTAAAATATTATTTATAACTCATGACAGTCTGTAGATAGTTTACTTTTACATTTCTTAACAATATTTTTTATTTCATATTCATCTGTTGCAGAAAGAAAGATTGAGTTAATGTTTCCTTTTATAGTATCATTGGACTGCTGATTTCATGAATTTGGGATTTCAGCAGCCAGGTCGAAGCCAACATTTACAAAAAATGTATTGAAACCATTTACTATGTTGTTCATATTAAAGTCATGGACATTTTTTTATCAATAAAGTAATCTGGATACTTAATTTTAGAGACTCCTGGTTTGATTAGCTTATTCAGAATATTCCAAGTTTTTTTAATGTTATTTTTATTTTTTTGTAAGATTTCATTATAGTACAATTTTTTGCTTGTTCGGATGACTTCTGTTAATTTATTTTTGTATACTTTGTATTTTTGCTCTGCTACTTTCGTTTTTAACTTTACAAATATTTTATAAGTTATTTTTCTTTTTACTGGCATTCAATATTCCTTTAGTTAACCAAGGACATTTATTATATTTATTATCTTTGTGATATTCTTTAAGTGGACAATGTTTATTATATAAATACAGAAAATCTCCAAAAAATTGTCATATGCATTATTTACATCCGTCTCTCTATGAACTGAGTTCCAATTTTGCATACTTAAACTACTATTAAAGGTTTTTATTGATTCTTCTGTTCTTATTAGTTTGTAATCTACTTCTCTATTTTGTATAGTTTTTTTATAATCACAGTCAAAAACAGTAAAGACCGGTAAGTGATCAGTTATGTCACAAATAAACAAATCACTAATGACTTAATTTTCAATTACATTCATAAAGATATTATCTATTATTGTAGCACTTTGAGATGTAATTCTGCTTGGTTTTGTAATTGTTTGATAAAGGGACATACTGTACATTATGTCGGCAAATGCATCTATTGATTTCTGTTTTGCAGGATTCAAAAGATTTATGTTGAAATCCCCATAGACAAATATATCTTTTGTACTTCTTCCAGAAAACAAGTTTTCCATTTGATCATTAAAAGTATCAAAACTTGAGCCAAGTGAATGATACACACAGCTTACAATAATGTTTTTTCCCTTTTGGTTATTTATTTCCACTGTCAAACATTCCATTACTCCATCTATTGTTAGTGACATACTTTCTAAAACCGTGAAATGTATTGTTTTATGAATATATATAAAGCAATGCCACCTATTTTGTTTTTCCTATTTACATACTGCAACTCATACTCATCTATAAGAATCCTTTTTGTAGCCAGGATACTGATATAGCAATAATACTAAAGGGTGATATAAATTGCTCCAGATATTCCTTAATGGAACTAAAATTTGTATATAGACTCCGACTATTGAAATGTATAATTGACAGTTTGTCTTCCGTATACCTAATGTTTCTATACTGGTCTTGCGTGTAATAATCACAATTTGTATTTATTGAACCAAGAAAGTTGTTGTCTGGGTCGATTTCATTTTCCTGATCATGCAGGTTATACTCAGTATATTCAAATATTATATTTTATATATATTCAACAAACAATATTCAAATATTGTTTGTTCACAACAGAAGTAAACGTAACAATAAAACCTCTATTCTTAATTAAATAAATCAAATACCCAGTCTGGTAGACATTCAGGAACTTCAAGTATTTTCTTAAATAATGTTTAAATCGCCACCTTGAAAATGCTAGTTTTTCTTCGGCTTGCTCCTGACTCACCATTTCTGCCTCTTCTCCGTTTGTGTTGTGTCTCTAGCAGTGTTGGGAATGTTACTTTAAAAGAGTAATTAGTTATAGTTACTCACTACTTGTTCAAAAGAGTAACTCAGTTAGTAACTGAATTACTCTATAATAAAAGTAACTCATTACCAGGGAAAGTAACTATTTGCATTACAGTAAAAAAAAAAAGTTATATGCCAATGAATACGGATTTTTTGAAAAAGCAGTTTTCACAGTCAATTGAAATGAGTAGATCATAAAGGTGTTTAACTTTTGACATTTATTGCACATCAACAGACCAGTGCAGGATAAAATCCCAAATCTTTGGGAAAAAAAAGAAGCAAAAGTAAACAGTTACACTATATAATGTGCATTTACATCTATATAAATTCTCTCAACCTGAGACAACTGGTTTGTTCACAACAGAAGTAAACATAACAATTAAACCTATATTCTTAATTAAACAAATAAAAAAACTCAGTCTGGTAGACATTCAGGAACTTCAAGTATTTTCTTAAATGTTTATATCGCCACCTTGAAAAGGATTTTTCTTCAGCTAGCTCCTGACTCGCCATTTCTGCCTCTTCTCAGTTTGTGTCGTGTGCTTCGGCACGTGTGTAAAAACACTGGCTCTGATTGACTACTATAATGCTGCCTTAGCCAATCGCTTACTGACTTGTTAGGTTAAACAGGGGTTACACCGAGAGCTGTGACCTATCGAGATCTGTTACCCCTCACTAGCCTGGGCAGGGGTCCGCTCGCATTACTGTTAGTATATCAATATATAGTAACGCACCACTTTTAATGACCAGTAACGTCAATGGCGTTGTAACGACAGGAAAAGTAATTAATTATATTATCCCGTTACTGACAAAATGACGCCATTACCTAACGGTGTTATTCGCAACACTGGTCACCAGCCCTCCGTCCACGTCCAAATCACTCCAATCTAGTCTCATTTGTTTGTGCTACGTTTGTGCTGTTAAAATGAATGTTTGTGCTCATATGGTTTTTAAAATATAACGGGTTCTTTTTCATATTCGTGACGTCACCAGCCCCCCCTCCACGTCCAAATTGTCCAAATTTCCAAAACAGGCTCAAACCCGGCACAAACAAACTGCAGTGTTATTTCAGCATTTTGGGTTTGATGGGGGGCCAGCTTTACGCAGGTTGTTAATTCTTGTGTTTTGTGGTGGATTGACTTGTTCAAACTTTTTTAGAAATATATAATTCATATAAAACTTGAAATTGAGAGATTTAAATATTGATTAAATATTGATTCATCACACAATAAAATAAAATCCACATTTATATCCAATCCAACCTTGATGTGTAGCTAGATGGGATTTCAGCTTATATAAACTCAATAAGATGAAAACATTTAAAACATTAGCGCATGAAACTTAATTCCTGGTGTCTGGTGTGACCAGCCTTTACCTCTTAATTGTTTTATCAAACTACTGCAAAAAATTTAGTTTTCATTTAGATTTTTAAATTGTTTATTTGTTTTTCTGTTTTTCAGACTCTTCAATCTCTCTCATTCTGCATTATATGCTGATATGTCAGACTCTGCTCTGGATGAAATGATCAGAGAACTGGTGACTAGAAATAACCTGCTTGGACCTGAGGCTGTTCGTGCACAGTTGCGTGCCATGAGAATTCATGTTCAGAGGCACAGGGTGCGGGCCAGTATGTGTCGGCTAAATCCTACAACAGCTGCACTTAGTGCAATGTCTCACTCTACATTGCCGAGCATACCATGTGGCTGGACCTAACTCTTTGTGGCACCTTGATGGAAACCACAAATTAAAAAGGTAAATACCCTGACCATGACTCATGGCATTTGGAGAAAATTGAAAAAGAAAATATTAATTCATAAACTCTTTAAAGTAAAATTAAATAATAATAATAGTAATAAAATACAATAGATATCCATAGAGATTACAAGTTGTCTGTCTGCTACACTAAGTGTATACTATCTTTATTAGATGAACTCTTTTAGATTTAGGAGGATAGTTATACATGGAGGCATTGATGGTTATAGCCGTCTTGTTGTCTTCCTACATGTTTCCAATAACAACCGGAGCAACACTGTGATGGACAGCTTCATAAGTGCTGTGGCCAAGTATGGTGTGCCTTCTAGTAGGGATGTCCCGATCCAGCTTTTTGAACTTCCGATCCGAGCCTATCCAAGCATGTATTAAAGTTTAAAGTTATTTAGCCAACTTACTTTGTTGTCAAACTCATGTTGAAAAGTGTTTTACTCTTTTGATAACTTGATAACAAGTAGCCAGCTGAATTAGGTGTGTTTGAATAATACACAATGGTTGGTAAGGAGAAACTGACCTATTTATTTAGCAATTAATAAACTCTAAATAGACAAAATAATAAATAACAAACAGAAATGGCATCAGTAAACCAAGGCTTAAAAAGCCATAAGTGCAAATAATATTGTAAATTGTATTTAAAAAGCAAAACACACAACCTGAATACTCATCAGTGCTCTTGAACAAGTGTAAACCAAAGCTTAAAAAAATCAGTGCAAATATCGTAAATTATTTAAAAGCAAAATGCCTTCTAGAGAGAGAACAAGGGAGTAAAAATAAAGATTTTAATACTAATAAAAAACTAACAGAGGCATTTGCCTCTTGGCACTTTGCCTCATAAATAAACTGGTGTATTTAAAATTTTAATTCATCCCTTTTCCTCTCTGGGAGCATTTTAAAATCAGCCAGTAAGCTGTGGAAAAACATCTCATCAGGGTCCTCAATTGGAGGACCCTGATGAGATGTGCTACTCTGCTCTGTCACAGTTTCTAGTGCTGCTAACAGTCTCTCCTCAAATGGTGAAATGTTTTTTTGCCGCGGTCTTTTTCGCAGCACTGAAGTTGGTGTAGCAGACAGAGCCGGTTCAGAAGTAGCTCCCTCATCTGAAGAATCCTGCTCCTCTCCTCTTTCTTCCTGCACTTCCTCACACTGTCCCTGACTCTGATCTTCACCTGGACTATTCTGGGTCATGGGCTCCCCAACTCCTCCAGACATGTTTCCACTGCCAGGCCTGCTTTCCATGAAGGGGTTGAGGAAGCCCATGATCCCCATGTAGCGCCAGGGGCGGGCGATGACTGCTCCTGATCCACTCCTCTTTCTTTCTTTCTCCCTGTTCTTTTCCCTCCGGAACGTATCCCTGAAATTTCTCCACTTTTTCTCGCACTCCTCCACTATTTAATGAACACAATATAAAAATTTATTTAAAATGAACCTTTGATTTATGTGATTAGCAAACACACACCATATACGTTTTCTATTTAACAATATGACTATATGAATTTTATTGTAATAATAATAATAATGATGAATAATGATTCCACCATTTTAGAACATATTGCATAGTACACTAGCTATACATGCTAGCTATAATTTCCAGATTCATATGGCACTTAAAATCATGAAATAAGCTAATTAAACGTACCTGGTATCCCGACCATTTCTGACACCTTTTGCCATGCTTCATTTTTTTACGAGGTCCCTGTAAATGAACAGGGACACATCGTAAAGTGCGGGACATCCAGAGACAGCCACTATCAATCTCTCCTCCATTTTGCAATCGGAACAAGTAATCAGTAGGAACCAAAGTCAGAGGTGCGGTTTTGGAGGAGGGTGTAAACATACTTTCTGATTGGTAGTCGCCGCTGCACGTCACTGCTCATTTGCATAAAGTTGAGCCGAGCTCAACTTGTTCGTGTCGCTCTCGTCGCTTTCGGTGTGAACGCACAGTTACAAGGTGGAATTCAAGCACATGTACGGCACTTTCAAGGTCCATTTTCAATATTTTCCAGCACCTTCAGCTTAATTTGTCAGGGTTGGACCCAGGCACGTGCCTCCTGCCGCCACTAGGCGGAGCCCGCGAGCTGGTACCAGGGGTAATCGAGCCCGATAGGTTACACCTGTTCGGCTGCCTATTTAAAGCAGGCGACTTCAGCAACGCATTGCTGAAGTTGTCTGTAGTCACGTACTCTTACAGCCTAAGCCAAATTTTCTCTTACCTTTGTACTACGCTCTCGTTGCTCTCTTTCTCTCGTTTCCCCCCTGAGTGTTCTCAGGTTTGTTTTGTTTTTTTTTTTCTTCTCCCTCTGTTCTTCGTCGGTTGTCCTCCAGTGTTCTGGTTGACAGTCTGACAGGTAACCTGGTAAGAAGCCGCAGGTCTTGTACCAAAGCTTCGTCTTTTGTTTTGTGTATTTTTCTCCTCTCCTTCTGACACGTTGAGGTTTCTCCGTGTGATTTTCGTTTTCCTGTTTTTTCCCTTATTAGACGCGTTGTATTTCTTTCCGCGTGTTTTTTGTTTGTTTACTTACCTGACCTGTACACGTCGAGTTCCTCCGTGTCATCCTTCTGTTGTTACCCTTGAGTTTTTATTTTCGTTTTTCCCGCATCAGCGGAGGTTTCAGTTGGCTGTCTTTTGCCGTTTTGTTTTGGTTAGCGTTTGGGTTCTCACCACGTTTAAACCAACGCGTCACCGCCGTGATCGGCGGCAACGCGTTACAGAACAACTTCAGCCTATTATGGACCCAGCTAACCCAGACACCGACGACATGCGAAACGCCCTTGCTATACAAGGGCAGGCTATTGGCAGGCACGAGCAGGCGTTGCAGGAGATTCACACCCAGCTCCAGGCTATCGCTCTCGCTGTCAAAAGCCTGATCCGCCTGCTGCGGCTCCCAGCCCTCTGGTTTCCCCTGGGGCTGTTAGGCTGTCTGCTGACTCTCGTGCTGAGCCCGCATTGCCCACTCCGGCGCGTTATAACGGGGATCCCAACGAGTGTAGGGGGTTTTTGTTACAGTGTTCTCTTATCTTTGAGCAACAACCATCCCGTTTTCCCACCGAGCGTGCTAAAGTGGCTTATGTTATGGCGTTACTCTCGGGGAAAGTGTTACGGTGGGCTACACCGGTGTGGGAAAACCAGCCGGAGCTCTGTTCCTCATACGAACGGTTTTCTCGGGCTATGCGGCAGGCGTTTTTTCATCCTGCTTCAGGGGGTATGGTCGCTTCCAAGCTGTTACGTTTGCGACAGGGCAGATCTACCGTGGCGGAATACTCCCTGGACTTCCGCACACTGGCGGCAGAGAGTGATTGGGGTTCGGAGGCGCTGGGGGCAGTCTACATAGAAGGCTTGAGCGAAGAGATCAAGGACGAACTGTCCCTCAGGGAGCCACCCAGCGGTCTGGACGACGCTATAGACCTCACCATTAGAATAGACAATCGGTTGAGGGACCGTAAACTACACCGTTGTTTGTTCCCTTCGCCCAGTGTTAAGGCAGTATCTCCTGTGCGCAAGACCACACACGAGGAGGGCGCGTCGTCGGAACAGCCCATGCAATTAGGGCACACTCGTCTCTCTCGTCAGGAAAGACAAAGCCGCATACGAGAGGGCATGTGTCTTTATTGCGGCAGGGCTGACCACCGTATCGCCGAGTGTCCCGAGTTACAGGGAAAAGGGCAGACCTGTCGGTGAACGGGGTTGCACCGACGGGTCATGGCACCTATTTCCCCGCATGCGGTCTGATGCCTCATGTAGTGGTGTCATGGAGAGGTTCAGACGAACATCGGGTCCTGGCTCTCGTTGACTCAGGGGCCTCTGGTAATTTCATAGACACCGCTCTCGTAGCCTCATTCTCCATACCTCTGGTTCCTCTAGAAAAGCCCATCTCTGTGTCCGCTGTGGACGGTAGGCTGCTCACTTCCGGGGATATAACCCACCAAACCGTCCCTCTGAACATTTCTATAGGGAACCACCACGAAACACTCACCCCCTACGTCATCGCTGCACCCAAACTACAGCTGATCTTAGGGTTTCCCTGGCTCCAACGCCACAACCCCGACATAGACTGGCTTAATCTGTCCATTAACCGTTGGAGTAAGGTTTGTGAACAGTCGTGCTTGGTGCCCCGCTGCAGCAAATCCGGGGAGAGCCAAGAAAAGATAGCGTTCTTAGAAAAGGTTCCTGCTGTCTACCACGACCTCAAAGACGTCTTTAGCAAACGCAAAGCAGGCTTCCTACCCCCGCATAGAGCCTGCGATATCGCTATCAACCTCCTGCCCGGTACTACTCCCCCTAGGGGACGTTTGTTTTCCCTAGCTTTACCTGAACGCAAGGCTATGGAGACCTACATACAGGAGGCGCTCGCTGCTGGTACTATTCGTCCCTCTACCTCTCCCGCCGGGGCTGGATTTTTCTTTGTGGGGAAAAAAGATGGGGGCCTCCGCCCTTGCATCGATTACAGGGGGCTTAACAAGATCACAATTAAAGACCGCCACCCCTTGCCTCTCATGTCCTCTGCCTTCGAGGCCCTTCAACGGGCGACGGTCTTCACTAAACTAGATTTGAGAAGTGCGTACAACCTGTTGCGTGTCAGGGAGGGCGACGAGTGGAAAACCGCCTTCAACACGCCCTCTGGGCATTACGAGTACTTAGTCATGCCGTTTGGTCTCATGAACGCACCCGCCGCTTTTCAGCGGTTTGTTAACGGCGTCCTTAGGGAGGCCTTGGACGACTACGCCTACGTCTACCTAGACGACATATTAATATATAGCCGTACCGTCCAAGAGCACCAGCAACACGTACGCCGCATGCTCCAATTGCTACTCGAGAATCACCTCTATGTTAAATTGGAGAAGTCCCTGTTCCACGTCGCCGAAGTAGCCTTCTTGGGGTTCATCGTTGCCAAAGGCAAACTGGCAATGGAACCCGCCAAGATTAAAGCTGTGTCTCAATGGCCCGTGCCCACGTCCGTGCGTTTGGTCCAACGCTTCCTGGGGTTTGCCAATTTCTACAGGCGCTTTATTAGGAATTTTGGCTCTCTCGCGGCTCCGCTCTCTGCTCTCACTAGCAAAAAACTGGGGAAGTTCACATGGACTCCAGAAGCCCAGAAAGCGTTCGAGACCCTTAAGGGCCTTTTCACCAGTGCTCCTGTACTGCAGGTTCCTGACCCTGAGCTTCCCTTCGTTGTCGAAACTGACGCTTCTGATCTGGGTGTTGGGACTGTTCTCTCGCAGCGGGTCGGGGTTCCTCCCAAGCTGCATCCCTGTGCCTACTTTTCACACCGGTTCACCCCTTCGGAGAGACGGTACGACGTAGGGGACAAAGAACTCCTGGCCGTTAAGATGGCCTTAGAGGACTGGCGACACTGGCTGGAGGGGGCTCGCCATCCTTTCCTGGTCTGGTCAGACCACAAAAACCTGACCTATCTCCAGCAGGCCAAGCGCCTCAACGCCAGACAGGCCAGATGGGCCCTGTTTTTCAGTCGTTTCGACTTCACGTTGTCGTATCGTCCTGGCTCAAAAAACACCAAGCCTGACGCTTTGTCCCGTCAGTGGGAGCCACCTCTCCTCGACAGTCCCCCTGAGACCGTGCTTCCCCCGGGAGTCGTTGTCGCACCTATCCGGTGGGGTATTGAGAAAGCAGTACAGGATGAACTCGCTAACGAACCCGGCCCTAGCGGTGTTCCTCCTGGCTGTCTCTACGTGCCCTCGACCGTCCGGCGTAAGGTCCTCTTATGGGGACACACCAAACGGTATGCGGCGCACCCCGGTGCTAGGCGGACCGCCGAGCTCATAAAAAGGAGGTTTTGGTGGCCTGCGATGGATCAGGAGATTCGTGACTTCGTGGCTTCCTGCGAGGTGTGCACCAGGAGCAAGGCCCCTCGTAACAAGCCCAGGGGGTTGTTGCACCCTTTGCCTATTCCCTCCAGACCATGGTCCCACATCTCCCTAGATTTCATCACCGGTCTTCCATCCTCCAAAGGGCTGACCACCATTCTCGTGATTGTAGACAGGTTCTCTAAGTACAGTAAATTCATCGGCCTGCCTAAGCTACCCTCCGCCCGAGAAACTGCGTCTCTTTTGCTGGTTCATGTAGTCCGTAACTACGGATTTCCTCAGGACGTGGTGTCCGACAGAGGACCTCAGTTCGCCAGCAGCTTCTGGAAGGCCTTTTTGACCCTCCTCGGTGCCTCCGCCAGCCTCTCATCGGGTTTCCACCCCCAGTCTAACGGTCAGACCGAGCGAGTAAACCAGGACCTGGAGCAGACGCTCAGGTGCCTGGCATCCTCTAACCCCGCGTCCTGGGCCGACCACCTGTTGTGGGCCAAGTACGCCCACAACACGCTGTGGCATTCCGCTCTGGGTATGTCGCCCTTTGAATGCTTGTTCGGGTATGCGCCTCCCCTGTTTTGGTTAGCGTTTGGGTTCTCACCACGTTTAAACCAACGCGTCACCGCCGTGATCGGCGGCAACGCGTTACATAATTAAGTTACATATTTATACAAATACACATATGGTCGAAATAATTAGCTTTTTATCAAATTAAAAGAGATTAAAAAAAGGTTTTGCATTTTTACTGCAACTGTCATGCTATCTGATTCATTCACTACTTTAGTGCTACCATTTAAAAACTGATCATGTGGGGCCATGCAAATCTGTATTACATGTAATACTTAGGTGGAGACCTAGGTTAACAACTTCTTTTTGTAATCAATGCAGTTAACACATCGTGCATGTGTCAAAAAACCGTCAAATACAGTGAAACCGATATAATTTTGAAAAATACTGTGATATAGTATTTTGGTCATACCGCCCAGCACTACCACCAGTGTCCACAGGAATTTATACCTGCAATGAACTGCTGGATCATACTCGCCACCCTGAAAATGTTAAGCACAATCATTATATACCAGGGGTCGGCAACCTTTGAGACATGGAGTGCCAACTTTAACATGTCTAGTCAATGAGTGTGCCACTATCAACAAATAAATTTGGAGGTGGTGGGGTGGGTGGGGGTGGCGAGTTTAAGAGTCTTTGACTGGGGTGGGGGGGGTGTAAATGGACACAAATTAAGTATTATATCGCGATCGATCGCCAAACGCCTCCGCCGCTCGCGCAGGTTGGCGCGAGGTGTGCGGAGTCGCGTGCTACGGTCACTCGCGAAAGTATAATCCATTAATATAATAATTTATATTAATAAAAATTTTTTTTGCTGATGCTGGTCCAGCGTGTCGCGTGCCAGTGATTATGCCTCGGCATGCCAAAGGTTGCCGAGCCCTGTTATATACAGTCTTTGGCATCATTGGTCATCGGAGTCCGTTCGATATTGTATGTTTGCTAAGTGCTGCTTTGCTTTACTGCTATATGTATATATATGTATATTTATGTCTAAAAATATAAAACATATGTTACAACATTTAAGTGACTTCCCTGTGATACAGATAATGAGTTATTATCTGTTCAGAAATCTTGGGCAGATCACTTAATGAGGCTGTGTAAATGCTTGGTACACCACACTCAGCAATGAACTCTCCCATTGTCATTTTGAGGACCTCAAGTTCATCTTGAGAGCTACACATGGCAACCTGATGTCAGGAACAGCATGTAATCACCGTGCAGATGCGGTTCACCTGCCGCTCATAGCCCCGCCTCTTCGCAACTATTTAAGCTTGCTCCTCTCTCTTTTCTCTGTACCAACCTCTGCTCTTCTCCTAAACCTCGTCCCTCGCCTAGTCCCTCTGTACCTCCTGGCTTCTGTCTCACCGGCATTACCCTGGACTGTCCTGACTACGTTCACAATACTCCTGCGCAACACACCCTGAACGGAGTATCTCGCCTGTTCAAGTGCTCTGTGATTGCTGTTTCAATAAAATCGTCTATTATCCGCACTTGGATCCTTGTCTGCCTGATCAATACGTTACACCTGAATAATTAAAGCAATTTTGTTTTTTTTTTTCTTATGTTATCAACATTAGCATCTATGGGTTTTTCCTCATCTAGAGCTTTAGAATTACTGTTAAACATACCACAACTAAAAATAAACAATAATATAGCCGCAAGCGGCGATAGGCGGGTTCACACACACAATAAGCAAAAGGAAGCCCAAAAGGTCCTTTAGACCTAAAAGTGAAAAGAAGCTGTTTGGGTTTGGCCAGTGTGTGCTCTACAGATAGTGTGTAATGACATCTGCATGTGTCAGAAAGGGAGACACAGAAACAGCACATCTGGCTAGGGCTGCATCTATGTGAACAATATAGGAAGGCCTGCATGTGTCTATACATGATTGGGCCTGTATATCACCGACAGAGATAGATTGAGGGAGCCAGAGACTATGCTTTGTTAATTCACTCTTTACACACCTAGCATGCCTAACATGACTGCCCATGTATTCAAAGTATGAATGTAGTCTGCAAAGCCTGGCATTACATGACTGACATGACTGGCATGACTGGAATGACATCACTGCCATGACGAACAAAATTAACATGACTGATATGACTGACATAACTGGCATGACTGTAATGATTTGATGATTTGACTGACATGACTGATATGACTGGACTGAAATGACTGATATGACTGGACTGAAATGATTGGCATGACATGACTTACATGACTGGCAGAACATGACTGGCATGTCTGATATGACTGACATCACTGGCATGACTTACATATACTATACATATACTATAGATATGCATACAAACTACATACATTTAGGTAGAAGTGTGTGTGTGTGTGTGTGGTAGTGTATGTACTCAAACTATGACAACATATACTAATACATACATACATAAGTATACATAGAAACTATACATACATATAGGTATAAAGGTGTGTGTGTCTGTGTTTGTGTGAGAGAGAGACAAAAAAGAAGCCAAATATCAGTTTGTATGAGCATGTGTTAGTCACTGAGATATGGGTGGGTATGGCTAGGGAAGTGTCATTGTGAATGCTATAGGAAGGCCTGCTTGCGCCTGTATGTGTGTGTGCCTGGTTAATAGACACAGAGAGATCTAGGTAGCCAGAGCAATGTTTACTTAGGGCACAGAGATGGGAGGGGGAATGTGGGTGAGAGTGTGAGAGAGACTGAGAGTGTGAGTTTCAGCTTGCGTGCGTGTGAGAAGGAGAAGGTGACAGAGGGACTTTACATGCATTCTTATGCATTGTATATAATACTGCACTGTAGAGCCATACGATAACCGATTTAGATGAAACTTGACAAATTTGTTCAGGATGGGATTCTGAATGGGCTTGTGCATTTTGGTCAGAATTGGGTAAAATATGAAAGAGCTTTAAGAATATGAATATTATATGTATCGATGCTGTCCATTAAAAAAATATTTAGCAGGTATAAGTGTCCTCAAATCCAAAATCTTTAGATTGTTTTTTGATTTCACACTCTGTAGAGTATTATAAGACTTTGCTTGACATGATAGTATGAAAATCCTAGGAGGAGTATGAAAAGTGATGATTTCAAACTATTATTAACTGTAAATAAACTGTGCATTTTTTAATAGGACATGTAATGGGAAAGTTGTTCGCACTACTGCAAGGAATCAAAAGAGTCCAATTGCATGTTCCCAAGTGGAATTATGTAGGGGATACACTTGCTTTTTTTGCAATAGCGCCCCCCAGTGGCCAATCGACACCTGGCTGGATTATGTCATAGGGGGCGTGCACTTGTCCACACCCAAGAGGTTTCGTGCAGATCGACCAATGGTAAGCCTGTCAAACGCGTGCCGATCACTGATTGGCCGATTACGTCAGCCATTTTGGAAGTATGGAGTGTCTGCTTTAGGACCTGGTTCCCAGAGGCCCATAGATGATGTCTGCCAAGTTTCATGTGGATCGGCCAATCTGAGTGCATGGGGCAAATTTTTGCATGTTATAGCGCCCCCTAGCAGGTGAGGTATGGCAACCTCTGCGAGCTGCCCCAGACCCTCACAGGGAAGCTGTCTGTGAAGTGCCATCTCATTACATGCAAGTTTTCTTAAGTTAGAGCTCCATATGCGCAAAATTTACTATTGAATTTACGCCTCCTCATTTGATTGGCTTATACTGACTAGGTAGTGAAGAAATTAGCATTTTTGTTGGATAGATTTTAAAGTTCAGACTCTTCTGAACGTTTTGATACCACATATGTGCATGTATGTGAAAAATCCAGGGACTAGTTTGCGCTCAAATATGTGTGTGATTTTGCACATTATGCAAATTAACTCGAAATCTAAGTGGGCGGAGCTTAATGGTTGTATATTAGTATATCAATATATAGTAACGCACCACTTTTAATGACCAGTAACGTCAATGGCGTTGTAACGACAGGAAAAGTAATTAATTATATTATCCCGTTACTGACAAAATGACGCCATTACCTAACGGTGTTATTCGCAACACTGGTCACCAGCCCTCCGTCCACGTCCAAATCACTCCAATCTAGTCTCATTTGTTTGTGCTACGTTTGTGCTGTTAAAATGAATGTTTGTGCTCATATGGTTTTTAAAATATAACGGGTTCTTTTTCATATTCGTGACGTCACCAGCCCCCCCTCCACGTCCAAATTGTCCAAATTTCCAAAACAGGCTCAAACCCGGCACAAACAAACTGCAGTGTTATTTCAGCATTTTGGGTTTGATGGGGGGCCAGCTTTACGCAGGTTGTTAATTCTTGTGTTTTGTGGTGGATTGACTTGTTCAAACTTTTTTAGAAATATATAATTCATATAAAACTTGAAATTGAGAGATTTAAATATTGATTAAATATTGATTCATCACACAATAAAATAAAATCCACATTTATATCCAATCCAACCTTGATGTGTAGCTAGATGGGATTTCAGCTTATATAAACTCAATAAGATGAAAACATTTAAAACATTAGCGCATGAAACTTAATTCCTGGTGTCTGGTGTGACCAGCCTTTACCTCTTAATTGTTTTATCAAACTACTGCAAAAAATTTAGTTTTCATTTAGATTTTTAAATTGTTTATTTGTTTTTCTGTTTTTCAGACTCTTCAATCTCTCTCATTCTGCATTATATGCTGATATGTCAGACTCTGCTCTGGATGAAATGATCAGAGAACTGGTGACTAGAAATAACCTGCTTGGACCTGAGGCTGTTCGTGCACAGTTGCGTGCCATGAGAATTCATGTTCAGAGGCACAGGGTGCGGGCCAGTATGTGTCGGCTAAATCCTACAACAGCTGCACTTAGTGCAATGTCTCACTCTACATTGCCGAGCATACCATGTGGCTGGACCTAACTCTTTGTGGCACCTTGATGGAAACCACAAATTAAAAAGGTAAATACCCTGACCATGACTCATGGCATTTGGAGAAAATTGAAAAAGAAAATATTAATTCATAAACTCTTTAAAGTAAAATTAAATAATAATAATAGTAATAAAATACAATAGATATCCATAGAGATTACAAGTTGTCTGTCTGCTACACTAAGTGTATACTATCTTTATTAGATGAACTCTTTTAGATTTAGGAGGATAGTTATACATGGAGGCATTGATGGTTATAGCCGTCTTGTTGTCTTCCTACATGTTTCCAATAACAACCGGAGCAACACTGTGATGGACAGCTTCATAAGTGCT